>NW_026000140.1:3510895-3588871 GCF_001458135.2 Marmota marmota marmota
CAAGCTCATATTTTTTTTTTTTTTTTTTGTACTAGAGACTGAACCCAGAGACACTTAACCACTGAGCTAAGTTTCCTGTCCTTTTTCCTTTTTGTTTTGAGACAGGATATCACTAAGTTGCTTAAGGTCTCGCTAGGTTGCAGAGGCTGTCTTTGAACTTGTGATCCTCCTGCTTCAGCCTTCAGAGAATCCAGGATTACAGGTTTGTGCCACTGCACCCTGCTGTGCTATATTTTTGAAAGTTTTTCTGTTTGTATTTTTTCTCTTCACATTTTTATAGTATAGTACTTTGAACTCAGCAAATACAGAATGAATTGAGGGACGACATTTGGGGAAGGGACTAGAGCACAATTTCAATGTTTAAAGACTTCCAGATGGAACATAGACTCCAAGGGCATAAGCACATATTTCTTTCAAGTATTATTTCTTGGGCAATTAATAGAATAACATTTTAATTAAAGCCATGTTGTGAGAACATGGAAAAATAGGGTATGATTAGGAAAAAGTAGAATCATGGTCTTGCTTATCTTGATTCCTCAATGGAATGAAAAACTGCATCATGAGACAGAGCCACTGTTTGATGGTTCAGGAACCAAAAAACTAAGCTGATATTTGTCAAAGCACTTAAATGGGTTTGTTTTATGATAATCTTTTTTCCATTACTGAGGCAAAGAATAAACTTGTATTTCTTCATTGAAGAATTTCTAAGGCTTAGCATTTCAACAGCAGGAAATTCATTTCTCAACTTGCACTTATCATGTAAGAGGCATGAAATTGCTCACGAATTAATAGACTGACAGCCATTGTCATTTCCTGGTGGAACACTTTAATAATTAGGGGGGGGGTGGAAACCTGGATACCAGGCCCAGTTCATAGTTTCTTGGGACATGTTCCTGAATTTCTGAGATTTGCATTGGATTGTTTATGGGAACTAAAGCCATTGAATTTAGGAGGGAGGAATCCATCTCTTAGAGCAAGGCTGTGGAGTCAGATCATCTTGCCAAGTGTCTGCTGTGCTCAACCTTTAGCTGCAGCTTGTTTCTCACATGTAATGACTCAGGAAATACTGCTTCATGGGCTGTAGCTACTTGTCAGGCTTATGACTCAACAAACTGAAATATTAACCAAATGAATTTTATTTCACAATTTAAGCTGCTCACACATAGCACATGCGACTGTGAATGTGATCAGCAGCAGCCTCAGATGTGCCAGTAGAGGAACAGAGATGAAGCAAGAAGTGAGATAGCCTGACCTTAGCTGCAAAGGGCAACAGGATACCAACAGATGCAAGGTCATGCTGTTTTCCTCCTGTTGAAAGTCAGGCCCCTGACAAATTTATGCAAATGCAACATGTCTTGAAGGCGACTTCTTTGTGCCAAATGTTTTCAGTTTTCTTTGGCCAAGGCTATAGATAATATTAACTTATTTTAGAGTATGCCTTCCAATTTTTCTGCAAGCTGGGGCCAAGGGGCATCCATTTCACAGAAAGGCCAAGGTCTGAGATGCAAGGTTGAGAGTGAGTCCCAGAGCAGGGTTAAAACGGGAGACAGTTTCACTGAACTCACGCCAGCCTTCCTCCCCACCCCTCCTCAGAGTAGCCAGGGTTCACTGAAGGAATAGTAATTATCATCTAAACCTGGGAACAGAGGAGCCTGGCACTTTGAGGTGACCCCCCTCACTTTATTCAAGCTCTCCCTTGAAAAACTCCCTCTTCTCAATTAACATGATATGAACACTAGGGAAAAATATAGTGGCCACTCATACTTCAGAAGTAAATTTAATTAAAATTTAATAAAATATTCAGAAAAAAAAATATTCTGCAACAGAACTATAATCCTTGGTCCTATAGGAGCTCACTATTGGTCAGCAAGTGTCTCCAGGTATCACTGCAGTCCCTTGAGTCCCACGTATGTGCTATATGAACATACTGGCCCTCCCCTTGCACTGTCCTATTCTGTGGTGGCCTCATTTCCCAGATGGGATATATATATATATCCCATCTGGAAAGCTCTCTTGCCTGAGAATGTTTGTCTTAAGAGTGTCCCCCCACCCACAATTGGACTTATTGATGATGAAGGTGTTTCTTTTGACACATGCCATGGCTCTAGAAAAGATCAAGAATGTATTTCTCACAAGCTAGACATTCCTTCCATAGTGTCCTAGACTGGTACAGCATTCTGCATCCAGGTGGGAATTCTCAGTGACTAGCTATGTGTCCATTTTTATTGTTCCCACTTCATTCTTAATGGATCCTGAATTCTAATCAAATTTTGCATGCTCATGGGTAAGGAATATTAAATGACCCTACACGAATGGAGAGAAATAGCATTTTGTAAGTGGAAGGGGCCTAAAAAATAATCTACCCCATCTCCCTTAATTTTCTGATGAGTAAAGAGAGGTTTAGAGAAGTTGTTCATTGACAGTGCATTGTTGGTAATAGGACCCTGGCTTCCACTTTAGAGCACTGTTAATTATACCATCACTTTGATTATGTTAACATCATTACAAGGGCCATGGTAAATGTATTCAATTCAACAAGTAGTTACTGATTCCCCAGTGTGTACAACTGCAGTTCACTATATGAGACACAAATGTTAGACATACAGCTAAGTGCTAGCAATCCTGACAAAGTCCTTGTTCTCCTGGATTTCACATATAACTGGAGAATAGATTGCAAGGAAAGCATTACCAATATTATGGTTATGACCTTGAGTCACCTCACTACACAGTGACATCATTTGCAAAGAAGCAGCTAACTGAATGCCACTCTGCAATCATGGCCAACATGATATCTTCTGACTTCTGTGGCATTCCCAACTTAGAACCCTCTAGGCACATGTTAAGGATCAGGCTCTAAAGAGGTGTTCACAATGAACATGAGAGGTGTTGGGGTGGTCTGCTTAGAAAACATACTAGATAAGCAATCATTTGTAGAAGCAAGTACAGTAAGCCAAAGCAGAAATTTACCCAAAACCAATTGAGAAAATTTTTATTTTTAACATGTATTTCCTTGTTAAAGAATTAAATTAAGTCAGAATTTCCTATAAATATTTTTGTATAGAAATGAGTTAACTCATTAATTATAAAGTAAAGGACTTAAGGAGCAAGGCAGAAATTCTAGCAATGAGGCCATTAGAAGATGGTTTAGAGGGCTTTCCCTGCCCTGGTGAAATAGCCCTTCAACCCTCAACCTCCTTTGATTTCGGTCTCAACTTTTTTATTTAAACCAACATTCTGCTGACTGGACTTCAGACCAGGACACTGGCATTCTGTGTTTTTTTAAAGAAAGTGCTATCTATGCTGCTGTGCATAAACCAAATGGTTTAAATTCTTTCAGATGGCAATTATATATCTATAAAAGTGCTGATAAGTTGGACAAAAGTAATTTCCTCAAAGAGAAGTTATTTATGTATCTTATATGTTCCATGTTGGATATTCTTTCCTTAAGAGAAAAAAATCCTAATGTCTGGGGATGTAACTCAGTGTTAAAACACTTGCCTAGCATGCACCATGAGGACCAGGAAGGGAAAAAAACCCAAAACCAAACCCAACCCAACCCAACCCAACCAACCAGCCAACCAACCAAACAACAACAGCAAGAAAAGAAGACTTAGGATTTGTCCTAGAAGAATTTACAGTCCAGTTGGGGAAATACCATGAGATAATAAAACTCCTTGTCAATTATTAGTAGCAATTCAGATTGAGGGTCAGATCATGGCTGTTTTGGAATTTCCATGTGAAGTTATGGTGCATACCACATTCATGCTAAATAGAATTTCCTCACTAAAACATTCTGTGTTGAGCACCTACTATGTGCCAGCTAGTCATCTGAACCATTGGAACTGACTTGTAGATAAAACAGGAGGAATTCCTTGATCTCATGAGAACTTACACTTTAGCAGAGGCTTGGTTGTTTAAATTGACAGACCCCACAGGGGCTCATATCCTGTGATGCTTTATAGTACTTAAGATAAGAAAGTTGTCTGCAACAATGAACATCATAGCAAAGCTACCTGGAAGACCCATTCAGAGGAAAAAATTGTCCAGAACAGGAAAGCACAAATGATTTTAATTTACCTGCAGTTGAAAATATTGCCATAAACATTTCTCTTCAAATTTTCTTTCCCCTTGCATTTTTTTTCATTTAAAAATAAATTTATAAAGGCTGACTTACATGGATTATCTAAAGCATGCTAGTCACTCCATCTGGGGTGTTCCACTGGGCAATTACAGGAGAGTCAGAGAGTCTTCCTTCTAAGGACACTTTACAGTGGCTTTTATCCAGTCTACTAAGCTGGCAGTTCTCTTGAAAATAACTTTCTGCATGTCTAGCTTGTGTACAATCATCTGTGATTTTTTCCTGAATGAACCCAAATATGCTTTTCTACTCTGCAGCATTCAGAGTGTAGCCCCCAAATTAGTTATACTCACAGTCCCTGTGTCTTAAAAGTTCTTCAGGGAAATGATGATATTGTCCCACATCATGTGATATATACTTCTCATAATGAACTGGGCCCTGTCTCTGCTCTGTGCCTTAGCAGCTTTGCAAAGGACAATTTCTCAGAGCCTCAGTTTTCAATGATACAAATGAAAATAATTGGCAAATTCTAAAATGGTTGATGTGAATGATTATAAACACGTACATTGAGGTCTAGCTATACATTGAGAACTTGCTTTAGGCTGTGCAAAAATGCTGGCTTCTTCTGTGGTTCTATTTATTTAATTTTCATGCAAGTTTTATAAACAGAGATAGATTATTAGTTATATTTAATAGATAAAATAAATGGGAGACAGAAAGTAATCTAGAGTAAAACAGGCAGTCAGCAGAGGGACTGGGATTCTAATTCTGAATTATTGGACTTTACACCTGCTCTTTTTCAGCTAGACCAGGTGACTGCCCCCATACAATAAATAACACCACCACAGAATTGCCTAAGTAAGTATGTTGCTAAAATGTACTTTTTTGCCAAGAATGATGGTGCACAACTGTAATCCCAGTGACTCAGAGATGGAGGCAGGGGATCAGGATTACAAGTTCGAGGTAAGCCTCAGCAATTTAGCAAGGCCTTGAGCAACTTAGTGAGATACTGCCTCAAAATAAAAAAAACAAAAATGACTCTGGATATAGCTCAGTGGTAAAACACCCCTGAGTTCAATCCCAGTAACCCCCACCTGCAACAAAAAAAATAAATTTTCTTAACAAAGAAGTGAGATCAATTTTCAGTCAGGGGAGACATTTTGAAACTATCCCCCTAAAAACATATGATAACTTAACTTTCTTAAAAATGTTCTTCTGACTGTGATCCTTTTTGAAGATGGGAAGTTACAATAGAAGACTTGAGTGGAAATTTAAGCATTTATTTGGAACATTACATTTATTTAGATTATGGATAAGAAAATTTGGTGGATTCTTTCTTGTAGAAGACTAAGTTTCTGACAATCTCTTGACTTAATTTATTTTGTGGCCTGATGTTGGCTAAAGTCTTCACAGTTTCCTCAATCTTTCCAGATTCCATCTGAGGGTAAAGTACTACTATTTCCTAATTTTATAGATGAAGAAAAGGCAACAGAGAAATGCAGAGGTGGAGTTCTACCCGGATGGCCACCTCCACTAGAGGGGGTGCTGGGGGTGCTCAAAGACATTTGCTAAGAGATGTATACATCAAATTTGTCACGGAAACAACAGAGACATGAGGTAGGGTTTCTAAGAATCAGCTCTACTCTGACGAAGGTCATGCTTAAGTTATTCCAAAAGATGCATCTTCACATTTAAGTGAATGACCATGACACCAGCGGGGAATCTAAGAACATTTTGTTTTCTTGCCAGGATACTGAATTGCATTTACGTCACTGTGAAAAGGGAAATGAGTTCTCTGACTAGGTTTGAGGAATAAGTCTGCTAGACCACACATCCTTAACTCCAGCGTGATCCGTGCCCTCAGCAACTGACCTCATCCAAGCCTGGGATGACGAGGCCTACATGTCCAAAATGGAAAGATTAAAGCTTTTTTTTTTTTTTCTCTCTCTTTTAATGAAATTAATTTTTCCTTCCTTCCTTCTTTTCTTTTCTCTCCTTCTCCACTGACCCACCTCCCTTTTTTTTTCCCTTTTATATCTTCTTTCTAAACAAGGAGATAACATGTAAGGTTATACACTTAAAATTTTTCATCTGATAATTTAGTTTTATTTATTTGTCATAAGAATGAGAGCTACCAATTATTTAGCACTAATTGTATTCCAGGGTCTATCTAAGGAAGATATTTTTTTTTGTTTGTTTAGTGGTGCTGGGGACTAAACCCAGGGCCTTGTGCATGCTAGGCAAGCAATCTACCACCTGGACTATATTCCCAGTCCCCAGGTTCTTCTATCTAAGACTTGACAAGTGTCAACAAGTTCTTTGGGAATTTAATTCTTGACCATATTATGAGGTAGATATTACTGGTTATTACTTTTAGATTGAGAAAGAAATATGAAAAGGATGAGATATGGCTCAAGTCCACACTAATGGTAATTTTTTTAGAAATAACTCTTCAGTATAGTTATACTTGACATTAGAGTGTGTGTGTTCTTAACTGCCCTCCTCTAAGTTTTTTTTTTTTTTAGAGAGAGAGAATGAGAGAGAGAGAGAGAGAGAGAGAGAGAGAGAGAGAGAGAATTTTAATATTTATTTTTTAGTTTTCGGCAGACACAACATCTTTGTTTGTATGTGGTGCTGAGGATCGAACCTGGGCCGCAGGCATGCCAGGCGAGCGCGCTACCGCTTGAGCCACATCCCCAGCCCTCCTCTAAATTTTAAGTAGCTCCTTCATGGCAGCTTTGAACCACATTTCCAGTCACGCTGCACGAGTGGAGATATTGACCCATAACAATTACAGCACTGCTTTCAGAGTACTTCACCTGTGTGAGCAACACAAATTCTCATATCCTCACAGCATTCCACTTCATTGTTCTTTTTTTAAAAAAAATTTTCCCCATATTTTTTATTGGTGCATTATTATAATTATACACAATAGTGGGATTCATTGTTACACATTTGTACATGCACATGATATAGTAATATAAATAGGCCAATATCATTTCCCAATATTTCTCCTTTCCCTCTCCTGGTGCTCTTTTTATTTCAATTTTGTGGATTAGCAACTGAATGCAGAGAGGATAAGCAATTTGCCCAAGATCAAAACCAGGAAGTATTGGAACTGGCATTCAAATCGCAGGCCCCTTACCTCCCAAAGCCAAGCTTAGACCACAATTCTATCCTGTCCTTCTGAATTACTAATATAGCTAGCACAACCTAAATATGTGTGCAACTCTTACAGAATTACACTGCCTATTTAAAACTTTGATACAAAATATGCAATTCAGACTTTTGTCAGTTCTCTAACTTTCACATTTCATGATTTTATTTTTAATCATATAATCTTTAGTTAAAATTAAAAAATGATGCAGACTGTCCCACATGTCTTTATCACATGAAGAAGGAGACTTTCTAAACACTGATGAAACCTCTAAATCAACATACTCTGCAGTTTATAGATCTTTCTTCCTGGAATTTAACTTGCATATGCCTACTGTTTTCTTAAAGCATTAAGAATGTACAAACAAGACATTTACAATGTATGGCATGTAGCATACACCTTCCTGCGGTTGATGGCAAATGGTCAAGGGAAGCACCAGATCACCTCAGCCAGTGATCTCAGATAAGGAAGCTCTGGTCCCATTCTGGCAGGGCCATGGCAGGCCTAATTCTCAAGGACCACCTATAAAAAGTGCAAAACTCTTGATCTTCCAATAAAAATGAAGACACTAGATGTTGGACAAGTTTCCCAAGTGAGATGTCAAGGTGGCAGTTGATATTAAAATCTAGAGTCACTTTGTGTCATTTATCTGGATAAATAGATGATAGTATGAAAGGCAACATGATATAGGTCCAGGTTGAAGAGCATTAAGACCCCAGGACTGGGCTTTAATCCATGCTCTGTTATTCACGCCCAGTGTCATCCTGGCCAAAGTTTGAGCTGCAGTTGTTGCAACTATGAAAGGAGGATTCATTCAATAGATATGTGTTGACTTATGATGGTGTACCAGGCCCTGTTTTCAGTACTATACGAAGCAGTGAACCAGACAGACACAAAGTTTCACCCTTATTTAGTTTATATTCTAGTATATGTAGGAGGATGTGGGATGTGCAGAGTCAGATAATAAACCAATGAGATGTGAACTATATAGTAAGTCAAATGCTTGAAAGTATCAAAGAGTAAAAGAAAGCAGAGAAACTGAGAGGGAGTGTCTGCTAGGGTGGAGATGGGAGCCTAGGAAAGTGAGAGCTATGAATTTAAATAGGGTGGTTATGAAAGTCTCCACTGAGGAGCAGAGATTGTAGGCATGCAGGTATCCAGATCAACAGAGGCAAAAGCTAGTGCAAAGGCTTTGCAGCACCCTCCCAGGTGGGAACAAAAAAATAAATCAATCAATGTTGCTGAAATGGGTTGAATGGGAATCAGGAAGGCACAGGAGCCATAGAGGAGCTAAGGATGTCACAGTTTTCAGATTGAATGACAGAAAGATGGAGCTGCCATTTTTTGAAATGGAAAACTCTTCACAAGGAGTAGATATGATTTTGAATGAACAAAGTTTCTAATGCTGCCCATGTGAGTTGTCCAGGATCTAGTTGGACATTCAAATTTGGAGTCAACAGAGGGAACCAGACTGGACATATAAATGTGGGAGTTGCCAGGTAATGAAGATATATATTTAAAACCACAAGAAGTGTGCATAGGTTGGGAAGAGAAAAGGACCCAATTCAAAGGTATGACAATTTTTAGAGGTCCCGGCAGAACCAGCAATTGGAATGATAAGAGGGTAAAAGAAAGTCAGGAAAGTATAATCTCGTGGAATCAAAAGGTGAAAGTAAGTTAAAAGGAAGAAAATGTGAGCTGAATGTTGTTATAAGTCAATACTCTCATGGCATCATTGCAAATTTTACAATAATGTAAAAGTTCCACACTACAGTGTAATACCAGGCACAGCATCCCATTCCATGCTTGCTCTTATTATTTTAAATGAAATTTTAAAAATCTGTTTAGGATTTCCCAAATAAAATTCAATCTCATTGTAATTTCATGGACATTTTATCTATAATGACTTTATCTTTGTCTTTCCAAAGGCAATAGAACTATTTTTTTGAAGTTATTTATTTGTTTATTTATTTACTGGTGTAGAGAGTAGGGTTTGGTGGAGGGAGAACTTGCTGCAGGATTTTTTTTTTTTTAGAATGGGAGAAAATCTTTGCCACCTGTACTTTATTTTTTTTTTATATTAGTTGCTCATGACAATACAATGATCTTGACATATAATACATTTGATTCAAATGGGGTATGAATTCTCATTTTTCCACGTGTACAGATTGCAGGATGGCAATAGAACTTTTTTTAAAAAGAGAGAGAGAGAGAGAGAGAGAGAGAGAGAGAGAGAGAATTTTTTTAATATTTATTTTTTAGTTTTCGGCGGACACAACATCTTTGTTTGTATGTGGTGCTGAGGATCAAAGGATCGAACCCGGGCCGCTCACATGCCAGGTGAGCACGCTACTGCTTGAGCCACATCCCCAGCCCGGCAATAGAACTTTTAACATGTAAGGACATATACTTATTTCCTAAAGGTGCATCATAAAACCTTAAATTAGACTTTCTTTTCCCCATGAAATTTACTTATACTTTTGTAACAAGTCATAGTGAGAAAGTCAGTTAGTTATATAGAATTTGGTTTCACAACTGAATTTTTAGGAATAAATCATTTGGTGCATTAAGTAGTAGTAAGTAGGAGGGAGGGACAATGGAAGGAAAAGAATAAAATAAGACATTTTTTGTGTTTATTCTGAGTAACACACTACTAGGTCCTTTATTTATGTATCTCCTTTACTCTGCACATTAATCCCACAAGTTTGAAATGGCTTTTCCCAAACACTGGACATAGAGGAACTTGAATGTGCCTGTTGCTCTGATTCCTGCCAGGTGGGTGTTTTCTCCAAATGCTAAAAATATTTTCTATGATGGAAGAAGCTGTGTTCCTTACCTGCCTCAAAAGGTGAAAGTGACCAAAGGCTGGAGATGCGCATTGTCCCCAGCAGTGTCATTGTCCACATAACCAATCAAAATTTGGGAATAATGTGAACAAATAAATGCAGAATCCAAATTTCAGATCCTTTCTGGCCTAAGTTCTTCATTTTTTTGTTTTAGATAAAAATAATGGAAGCCAAATGTCTTTCTTCCACTTACTTAACCAGATGACTGGAAAAGGATTTGGGAGGCACAGCCACGGGTATCAGATCTCTGCTCTTGGCTTGAGATGTTCATACATAACGTTTATGAGCTGGTGAGTCTGGCTTACCCAATAAAGGATTCATCATGTGTCATCTGCACATTTTAAAGGTTAGAACATTTGTCAGAAGTGGCTCTAAGTCTTTCTGTGTGGAGATGAATATAGAAATTGAATATGGATAATTTAAATAGTTCTGGTGAGTCATAATAAATGCAGTTTCCATAGGACACTGGATTTTCAATGCCACAATCATTACTGGAATCCATAAACAAGTATAAAATCTCACCAGGACTTATGTTATATTGTTCTTTCTGTTCCGAGGGAGGGAAAGGGAGATAGAAAAACTTATTCTTGAACTCTGTGCTGTTTCACACAATATTTTAATTTTAATTTTTTTGGCACTAGAAATTGAACCCAGGGGTTCTTAGCCACTAAGCCACATCCCCAGCTCTTTTTTATTTTTTATTTTATGACAGAGTCTCACTAAATTGCTCGGTTCCTTGCTAAACTGTTGAGACTAACTTTGAATTTGCAATCCTCCTTCTAAATCTCTAGGGTTATAGGCATGTGCTATCATACCAGCAATGGCTTATTTTTAAAGTTTTCTCCCTTTAGAATGTAAAACTCTTTTTTTTCTTTTTTAGGGACCAGGGATTGAACTCAGGGCACTGGATCACCGAACCACCTCCCCAGCCCTATTCTGTGTTTTATTTAGAGACAGGGTTTCATTGAATTTCTTAGTGCCTCACTTTTGTTGAGGCTAGCTTTGAATTCAAGATCTTCCTGTTTCAGCCTCCGGAGACACTGGGTTTACAGGCATGCATCACTACACCTGGCTAGAAGACAAGGATATGTCTTCTATTTCCAAAATTATAACCCTCATCTTCTGAAATAGAGTTGACACTCAATAAACATTTGCTGTATGAATGTATTCTGTTTCCTTCCAGACTCCTGCAGATTCTCAGTCCCACTGCAGGCTGCAGAGACATTCACCTAGACTACTTTCAGTGCCATTTATTTTCACTAGTTTATATGAATGGACAGAGAAATGCTGCATAACTGCTCAGGGAATTTAGGTCATATGCTCTGAAATTCATAGTCTTAAATTAGGAGTGAATGTTGAGACTACTAGACTGTGTACTTCATGAGGGCAAGAACTGTGCTTGTCTTCTCACCACTGTATCTCAAGAAGCTTCATAGTACCTGGCCTATAGTGTGGTAAAATAACTAGTTTTAAAATAATCAATTAATAGAAAAGGTGTTTTATGAAACAGCAATGACAAAGATGGACCGACTAAGTATGAAGAGCTAGAGATAAAGACAGTCATCAGGGTCTCTCAATGTGGTGAAGGCACTCCCCCTCCCACTGTCTTGACAAGGTCACAGTGAGGATGAATGCTGGTGGGAAACAGAAACCATGAAACCCTTTTTTATATAATTGGGACTTTTCATTTTCATGCTCATGTTCCTGAAGGAGGCATGAGTATGTTAAATGCTAAACCAAATTAAATTTCAAATGGCAATCTCTCTCTGAAGATTGCTCCAACGGAACGACTCCTGCTAGAACATAACAGGTAGTTCATGCCTTGAAGGCTGTTCTACCAACCCTCAGCATATCAAGGACAAAATAGAAGGCTGCTCTTCTATCTCAGTACATTGAGGACAAAACTGATAATGGACAACAATCATTCTCTGAAAGGTCATGAGCATTTTAGGCCCCACATTGATTATATCATTTAAGAATCAATCATATTTCCCGCCTCTTAGAAAGCCTAATCATTATGCTGATTGCACAAAGCCCACCATATGTAGTTTTATTTTTGATTAAGGAAAAGTTATGTTATACACTTAGGAAAGTTAAGAAATATAAAGATAAATTCTCCTCTTTTCTGTGAACCCTATTTTACTTCACATAGGGACTTATGATGAGCATATTTAACGTTGGCGGTAAGTGGGCTAATGTTTAGAACTTGCCTTTTACTGAGAGAGATTAGAAAGATATAAGAACTAGTGCGCCTTGACTAAGAAAGTAACTCTTTGAGAAAGCAGCTCAACCAGTTTTATGAGAATAAATGTAGGAATTAATTAAAGTAGCTTTGTAAGACATATTTTTAGAGTAATAGAAATTTTATTTAGATTCTCGGGTTTAGAATTCTTTCGTTTTTAGCTGTATGGGTTTCTGATATGCTTTAAGAATGGTTCATAGACTTTAAGAATGCTTCATAGACTTTAGGATTTTTTAAGTGTAAGATCTAAGGGTACTTCTTTAGATGGGAAGTTTAGATTAGAAATAAGGTGCAGGTGTACTTTAAACTTGAAGGTTAATGATAGGTTAGGAGACTTAGAGTCTGGTTACGTAGTTTGGCATTAGTTAATAAGAAAATAGCATATCTTGGGAAAAATAGTACATCTTGTGGAAAATCTGAAAAATGTAAATTAGTGACGTATTTTATTAATGATTCTGTACCCTTAATAATTGATAAGTAAATGTCACATCCTGGAAAAATGTAAATTGATGTTACATTTTTCTATACCCCTAATGATGGTTAAGGAAATGTCACGTCTTGGCAAAGTTTTGAAATTGTATAATCAATGACATATTCTGAATCCATAATGATGAGAAAAATTGCAATAAAAGATGACCCAGAGAAAGCTGCATTAGAGCTCTCTCTCTGGAGATTGCTCCAATGGAACGACTCCTGTCTCATCCTTTTCATGGATGCCACTCATCCTTCAGGACTCCCTGGACCCCATAGGGCAGGACCCCAGCATCAATGCAGTACATGGTGTGAATTTTTCTTCATCACCTTTTAATGTAATAAATGACTTTGTGGGACACAGCTGATATTGAAGAAATGTATTTTAAAGTAGATTACTTTAAAAATAAACCAAAAGAGCAAAATCCTCTCAATGGAAAACCAGTCAAATCAATAAGGACAAATTTTTTAAAAAAATGTGTTCAGTATTTGATTTTCTAAAAATTCTGATTATTTTTACTTAATTCTATCTTCAATCTCTATAGCAAACATTTTAAAAATGATTTCGTGAAATACTAACTGTTTTGCTAATATCTTAGGATGTTCAAATATGAAATATTTGTTTAATTGTAATGCTGCACATAGAGGCGAAGCAAAGGTTAACCTTTCCTGAACTCCAGTTAGCAGTTATTGCCCTTATGAGATTTAAAATCATAATAACTTTGATATTTTTTATAATTAAATGGCAGATAAATATTGATTGATGGAAGAAGACATAATAAAAGAAATTGTTTTAGTTTCTGGTTTCATTGGGCTATGATCACTAACATCATAGCCCTAAGAAATCCATTGGTCTAACACATTGAGCCATACAGTTTCTGAAGAAACTGAAAACCATTACAAATTTAGTATCTCTTATTCAAAATGCTTGTTTCCAGAAATGTTTCTGATTTTAGATATTTTTCAGATTTTTGAATATTCACATATACATAATGAAATATCTTGGGGATGGGGTTGTATTTCATATATAACACACACAGGCTGAAAGTAATTTTACACAAATATTTTTTATCTCAACTGTGTTTTGTCTGTAACCCACAATGTGGGATTAGGTGAGGAATTTTCAACATGATATCATGTTAGTGCTCAAAAATTTGGGGGTTTTAGAGCATCTCAGATTTCAGATTTTGGGATTTGGGACATTCAACTTGTACTGATTGCATTTCTTCATCTTTTTTCTTTTTTCTTTATTTATTTTTGCATTTATTAAGAATTGTAGTACATTTCTTCTTTAACCTTGAGGGACCCTGTTACCTCAGTGAGGGCATTGTCAATTCTATTTTTGTTTCTAACCAGATGGATAGTATTAAAGATAAAATGCTTATTTTGAAAATCTATTAGATTATTTACTCTCTACATTGATAATTAATACTTAGAAGCCCTTAGTAAACCAGTCATATTCTATCAAGAACACTTGACTTGGAATCAGGCAGTCTGATTTAGAATCTGGTTTTTTATTACCAGCTATGTAAGCATGATAAATCACTAAAATGCTAACTCATCTTTGTTCCCCTGCCCCTAAAAAAATGGGGATATAATAGACCCTACCAGTACCCCTTCCTTTCCCCTTTCCTAAGAGGGTGCACTCAACCCCAGCTGCTAGAAGCACTGGGTAATGATGGCCCACAGCTGCCTTTCTGTTAGGAGAAAGGCTCTTGTCTGGGTTGGTTATGGGCCCACTCCCCTCCCCCGATAGCTCACAGCCAGTGAATAGCTGATATCAGTGATATGGAGTAATAATGCTTGGCCCACAGAGTTGTTAGAATAAAATAAATAGGATACATGAAAATGACTTGGGTGTTAAAAGTCAAAGTTGAAATTTTTTAAAAAGAATAAAATAAGGAACTAAAATCGCTAACTTAAAAATTTAGATTTATGATGCCAAAGAGGATGGTCTGAATTTTTACACTTTCTAGGATAGAATTCTGAAAGAGTTATTGACATATGTAATTCATAATGACAGTGTTTATGTTCTCATATGCAGAACAAGCTTTTGAAATCATTGTAAGAAAAGCTGTCTCATGGCAGTGCCAATAATGTATGAGATAAGAGGATGTTGTTCTCATGTCAGACAGTCTTCTTTAGCAACTTCCTGACAAATTACCAACATTCATATTTCCAAATAAGTAAGATGCATGGCTTGGCTCATTGCAGCTCTTGAGCCACCAGAAGTTGACTTATACGTGGGTTTGATTTAGATCTTTAAAATAAGCAACCAAGAGTAATTCAGTGACAATAATTGAATATATACTGAATCCTGATAACTCTACATGTTCTCATCATATCAATTAATCCTCCAAGAAAGATAAAATTATCCCAAATGTGCACACACAAGAAACTAGAGATCCCATTGTTAAATGACTTGCTAAAGGCCACACTACTGATAAGGGTGTCATTCTCAGGGTTGAGAGCCAGCATTGGCTCTTGTCACTGTTCTCTGTAGAGCTGAATTAGAGCTGCACAAAGATAGGCTCATATCCACATTTTATAAGTTTGTTTCACCGCCACCCCCATACAACATGCTTTTTTTTTTTCTTACTCAGAATAATTTTGCAAAAGGTCAGCAAAGTGCTCACTGATGGGCCTCTACTTAGGCTGCCTGTATGATACTCCCTAGTTTCCTTATATGTAGTTTGATATTTTTGTGTTGAGTGCAGGGAACTGAGATATTTCTGACCATGCATCATAGAACAGACACCATGCTGACCCCTTTATATATGTGAGAATCTGAGGGAGAAAAGAGATTAAATAAACTGGTTAAAGTCACACAGACGATGGCAGATCTAGGATTTTTACTCTAATANAGAAATTTGTAATGTTTTGAACAACCCACAATAAAAAATTAAAAAAAAAAAGAATTTGCAATGTAAGATTTGGATTAGATGTTCTCAAAGAACACTTGTGGCTCTCATCCTAGGTAAGGTATGACAGAATACCCCAGTAATTGACTTTTCATATGTATAATGAATTCTGATGCAATAAAATAATCTATCTGCTAGGATCAGAACAAGGGAGAAAAAAGCTTTAAATATAAAGGATTATTTATTTGTGGTTTTAGTATGCCAAGATCCAAATACCATGGAGTTTTAAAATAGTCGGAATGCAAAGAGGTTTAGATAAATATTTTAGAATTATTGCAATATTGAAACTTGGACAGACCAATGCATCTGTAATTTTTTTCATGATTTATTTAGTATGCATGCTTTGCATGTATTTAAATCTATGTTAGGTAAAGCTCTGTTCTCTGAAACATAAAGAAAGTCATTTGATCCTGATGAGTTTTACTTTCCTCATTTTTAAATGAAAATCCAGGACAGTGGCAGCAGAGAGTGTTTAACAATGCATTTTCCATGTTCCAGAAACTATCCCAGTGCTTTCTACACATGAGGTCAAATAATCATCACAACAGCCCTATGAAGTCAGTACTACTGCTATCCCCATGTACAGATGAGGGCATTGCGGCAGAAGAAGTTATGCACTTTGTAAAATGTCCCACAGGAAGTATAAGGCAGAACAAGATTTTAGCTCTCAAATTCCAGAGCCTGACTTCCTAAGTACATGCCACAAACTATGCAGCATTTACAGGATTAAGAGCCTACTAAGAGTCTCTCTCATTCATCCATGATGCTTACCTAACACAACTGCATGAGCCTACGAAGCATCCAAGAAAGAAACTGCACACAAATTCCAGTGAGTTCTACAGTGTGTAATGTCATCGGGTACTGACAGCTCATTTTGGATTTTGAAAAAACTCACTATTTTTCATAAAAAAAAAAACTGAGCCTGATCTGACTCATGTAATCCAGGGTCATTTTAGGCTTATAAGTCATTGGAATATGTAATTGTTTTATGTGGTGTTTTCTTTAGGACAACTGGGAATACCCCATGACAAAAATGATTTCCACCCCACTAACTGATGCCTACAATTCCCTTTGGTTTAGGTTCCCTGGTAAAACTCACATTTTTCTATTAGAAAGAACACTTTAACCTTTCCAAAATCATTTATGCTATGTTGTAAAAGACAAATCAAAAGGTAGGTTATGAAAACAGGGAAAGAAGAAGAGAAAATGAGGGTCCTGGCTCTGGAGATACGGCTTGGAGTTAGAGCAGTCTGGGAATTTTGCTAACAGCCTTCCCCACAATTTTGCTTGTAACAAACCCTACTTGATTATTCAAGTAACACCTGCTCTGTAAGGAATGGTTCTCACTCCACTTGCAAGACGTCAATCCATGTACTGGAAACAATGGAGGAAATAGAAGAGTGAAACATCACATTTCTGTTTTTTACAGAATGTATAGTAGAAGACAGAAAATGAGCATACATATAATTACAACAAATTGCTAATCACAGTGGAGCCCATGAGAGTGAATAGGATTCTTAGCAAGACCATGATGGACCAATTCTCCCGCATGCACCCAAAATACCTCCAATGGCACAGGAAAGTACTGATGGTAAAAGCCTCATGGATCACACAAGTGTGAAATTCTTCTCAGAGTACAGGTTTTCACTTCAAGATTCAAGCAATATTTTCTGCTTCATAACTTTTCCTTGTATATTTTCATGTACTAAAAGAGTAATATTTTAATTTACTTTATAGTCATGAAAGCTGATGATCAGGGAAGTGCCCCTGTTGATACCAGGCTTCTGTACACTCTGATATAATGCTTTGTTACCCCAGGGATCAGGGTGTCCCAATCTGGTATATGGAAGATGTGACCTAACACCTACAACCTTTCCTATTATATGTCCTCATTAATCACCTCCAGTTGCATTTATATTCCATTAAAGACTATGCTTCATGGTCTGGAAGTGAGAAAGAGTGACTTATGCTTTCTCCTCCATGTGTCATAACATATTGACACCTAAACACCATGTGGATCAATAACTGGCAGGGAGAGGAAAGAATTAGGGGAAAATTAAGTCCACATAGGATGTTCAAGGGGATAATATCCCTAGAGGGACCTTAACTCTGGCAAATGTGTTTATAGTGCCTGTCTTCCCTACTGGAGATCCCATATTTATAGGTTTTTTTTAATGTTCAATGCAGCATAAACAGGAAAATCGAGCATGTCTGTAGTCATTTTGGAAATAAATAAAGCTTAACCAAAACATAATATGAACATTCTCTACTCCCCTCAGCTCTTCTCAATATGGACAGTAGTCAGAGTTTTGTATAACAATAATGCTTTGATCAGTTTCGCTTGAGGAATAAGGGAAAATTATAACTTGTTTAATTTCCAGGCTGAAATAATTGTTTATACATTTGGAATGTAAATTATGTGTTTAAAATAATACTGATATTACAAGTATTTTTTAATTCAATATTTAGGTATTTTATTAAGAAATTTCAGTGTGGTAGGAAGCTTTAGTAAATGTTTACAAAAAAAAAATCATCTTTCCTTAACACCATGCTTGGCTTTCAGTAGGTATTCAATAAATAGTAATACAATGATGAATGAAAGAAACATAAAAAGTAAGGTAATCACAGATTGCTTTTAAGAACATAAACACAAAATAAAGCATTGTCATGATTATGTTCCAGGTAAATTCATGACATTTTTATATAAACCATCTATGAATGGTTGATCATTCGTGAGGTATATAACTGTGAACAGTCATTTTTTAGTTTAGCTCCCTATGTATGTCTTCATGTCTTCTAAATCATATGTGTCCTGGTAATTATGGTGTTAAAGGAAAAAAAATGATTAGTATCGATAACCTCAGAAAGTCTAAGCAATAGTTCCTAAGAAATTAGGGGAAAATAGGTATCAGGGAGTTGGATCATTCCTATGCACCTTGTTTAATCTTTTCTAGTGCTGGGGGAAAAAACAGTTAACTTCTAAGTCTGTCTAGTCCAAGATTGCCTAAGGCAATTGACATTTCTTTCATTGGGGTTCTTCAATTACCTGAGTGCTTTTGTTTTCTACTACTATAGAAATTATTATCAGTTTTTATAAAAATACACAAATTAATAGCACATTTTAAAGGATGGTTCTAACACCTAGAAGTTCAATGTGTAAAAATGAAACAAAAACACTTTAGGGAAGCTGAACTTTGTTCCTGGCTTCATGTTTATGGGAAGTCAAGTGAATAGTCAATTTCCTGAATTTGGCAGATTCGTAGATTGGACATTCTGTGTATAAAGCAGATGTGGTTAGTAGGCTAGAGAATAGAGCAGAATTCTCCCCGTAAAAAGCTTCTATTAGATCATGCTCAAAGGGGAATTTCTTTCTATGACATTGTATTTTCCTTGACAAAGAGTTTTGCCTTTCCTGTGTTTTATGTACTACTAGAAACAATTTTCCTGTGGAAAAAATATTTATTGGAACTCTAAGATAAATCTCATATAGATTCCTCTATGATTTTTTGTTTGTTTTATGGCTCTTTTATTTTAAAGGTGGGAATACTGAACTCTATTTCTCTCTTTTCCTCTGTTCCATACAAACTTCTTTTGTTTTTATTAGTGCATAATAGCTATACATAATATTGGTGTTTGATGTAATCATACATGGCTCTTGATAACAAAGTTAATGAGACACATTTTGGCAATTGACAATATATCCACAGGAAAACAATGCCTTGTTATTCCTATTTGTGATACATCTGTGATGGAAAATTTATTTTAAAAAGGGGACTTAAAGGGAGATTTCTCAAATCCTTGGGAAATTCCACACATGGTCAAGGGGCTCATACCCATGACTCCTGGAACATGTCAGCAAGTGGTATTGCACAGGATTTTCTACTGAATCATGCCTCAGGAATCTGAGTTTGGAGTGAAGCTTGCAGAAGGAAGCTGACTGCAGGATGGTTGCTCAGCCAGAGGTCTCCTGTTTCAGGAGCGTTCTTATGTATTCACCTGGTAGGAGGATTTTGATACTCAGTTCAGATGCTGGTACACAGATACCACTATCCAAAGTGAGAAACACAAGAAATCACCCATGATACAGCACATTGGGAGACAGCAGTAGCTTTTAAATTCTGTCCCCAGAGAAGCATTGTGTCATGCGTACTTGGTAGAAAAAAGCAGATTATGGAGGGCCCTTGACCTCCTGAAACAGACACTGTGGGAATGGAGCCCAGCAGGCTGGGTTTCAACAAGCCTTCCAGTTGTACTCTAAATCCTGAAAATGCACTGGGCTAGGAGAAAGGCTCTCTACACCAGGAGAAACCTCACTCCACAAGGGGCAGGCCAGGGGCAATGTTGAGAGGGCAGTGTTGCCTAGACCTTTGAATAGATCAGCAGGTTTATTGAGAAAAGGGGTGAGGGATAGAAGAAGGGCATCCATGCAGGATGTGCACTAGACAGTCAGGAGTTGAAAAGTTAAATAGCGGGGATCGGGTGGGGGAATAGACCCAGGGAAATGTCTAGAGAGGTCAGAAGGGGCCAAATGGAAGACTGTTAGGAGAAGGACTGTAGGCAGGATGAGGAGCTATCCCGAAGACAGTGGCAATGGGTAGACCCTGAAGGGTAAACCTAGGTTAAAACAGGGTCAGATTTATAGTTCTGAAAGTTCACTTGGCAGAAGTGAGTGGACAGTGGAGGACATGAAGCTTGAGATTCAGTCAGTTAGGAGCTTCTGTGGGTCAGAGAAAGCAGGCCTTAGCCTAGCACAGTGAGGCTAGGAAAGAAGAGTCCCAAATAGAGAGTCATTAGGAACAATGACTTGTAGAACTCTAATATCACAGATGTTAAAAATCGTTAAGTAGAGATACTGACTGATAAGCAAATCCCGACAAGAGTGGAAAATGAAATAAGCAGAACATAGAGGTGTGTGTATGCTACAATGCCAGTTTTGAATCTTATGCACACATATACACATAGTTCTGGAAGATATATATCAAAATCTTTATCCCTTGATTACAGACAATTCTTATTTTTTCTTCATGTTTTATTTCCCAAGTTTTCTACACTGAAAGTGAATCACATTTATAATCAAAACTTCCAGTGTTAGGGTGAGAGGGACAAAGAAATAAAGATATATTTGAAAGTAGAAGAAGATAATGCATGGGAAATTAAGTCAGAATGGGTTCACGAATAGATATGAATTATAATTCTCTTATTAAATTTAACCTATCTTAAAAAGTATCCTACTTCTGGGCCTGATGGCTCATGCCTGTAGTCCCCCTATTCAGGATGCTGAGGAAGGAGGATCGCTTGAGCCCAGCAGTTCAAGAGCAGCATGGACAAACATCAAGAACCTGTCAAAAAAAAAAAAAAAAACCCCACAAAGCAGGCCTGTCAGGCTGTTAACATGGCTTCCCAGCCACCAAGCCTTGTAGCCAGCCCACTGGTTCCTGCTGAGAAGCAACAGGGGGAGTGGTGGAGTGACAGCCCAGGCGGATTAAAGCCTAAGTTGCAAGCTCAGCCTGCAGCTGTATGGAGCCCACCATACAGGCATGGAGACCCTGAGATGCTGTGGGCCCCAGCTTACTGATCTATCACCCTTCAGTGGCCAGGTATGTGCACTGTATGGATCCTGCTGGCTGCAGAAGCCTGTTCCATGCAGCACTGCAGCCTGGAATTTGCACACATAGACCATCTGACAACCTCAACCTCCTGCTTCCTGACCTGTGAGGAGAAATGGAAGTGGGGAAAACCTGAATATTTGGGACTCAAGGATTGACTAAACAGTGTTAATACCCTAATTAGCAGAAGTTTGGACCAAAAGCAGTGACTCAAGTACCATAGAACCCTAGACTAGCACCCTAAATAGAGATAACCTTGCTATTAGGTCCCCTCTTGCATCACAAATGTCTGTTCCTATTGCTATTCATCAATAAATCTGACTCTTATACTCATTCATCCTGGCCTGTGGATTTCATTCTTTGAATTCACAAGACAAGAACCCAGAAAGAAGAAGAAATTGACAGTGAGGTGCTGCGGTCTGCTGCAACACTGGAGGGCATGGACCACCATTAAGAGCTGTAACACTTCATAGCTGCAGAAGTCCGCAACCTTACGCAGACCTCACTCACCAGCAGAAGTAGAGAATCGAGTTTCATCTCAAAACTCCCATTTCACTATGACAGGGAGCTCAGAAATATTGTATGGCAGCAGAAAAGAGGGATGGACTTGGTGTGGGCTAGAGCTAAAAAGGAAGTCAGTTGTGCCCTTCCAACTTGTCCACTAGTTTATGCACTGCTGTTATAAGAAAGGGACATGTGTACCAGGAAGGAAAGTCTCTGATGGAAGGTCTTAGGTGGAGTCAGCCTTGGAGAACTGTACCTTTGACTCCCCACAGACCCTGCCTCACACCAGGCTCTGTCTCACTACTCAGAGCATCTGATGCTGCAGTGTGGGGATGCGGTGACAATTGGAACAGAGTGGCACTAAGACCAGTTCTTTGATTGCTGTGGTAGCTACTTATTTATTTTTCTGAACCTATTTCCCTGCAATAGAAGATGACACATAGTTCTAAAAAATCATAAATAACAAGAAATCTATGCAGCAATGGGGAATGTTTGCCTAGAATCTAGAAGTGAGGGAAGCCGCTTTATTCAGTGATGGTAGGAAGGTTTGGGATCTCATTGTTCATGGAAAGGAAATAAGTGGCCAGAATTCCAGGAAACTAATATCATAACAATAAGGACACTAAACTATCATTTATCATTACACTAAGCACTTTACAAATGTTATCATTTAATCCTTACAACAACTCTGTCCATTTTTTGAAGTCACCATTCACAGGTGAGACAAGTGGGACTTCCAGCCTTAAGTGATTCTACTAAGTGTCAGAGCCTCAATTTGAACCAAAGTAACTTTCATTCAAAAGTTGACACTAGAAGTTCTGAGGATGGATGGTGTTGATAGCTGCACAACAATGTGAATGTACTTAATATTACTGAACTAAATATTTTAAAATGATTAAGGTGGTAAATTTCACATTGTGCATATTTTACCACAATTAGGAAAACTGCTGTTTATAATACTTTCTACATATTCTAAAGACGTTTTTATGTGACCATTCTAAAAGTCACCCACATTAAGGACATGCCTGAATTTTGGAAAGAAAAACTGAAGAGTCCTAATGCATTCCAAAAGTGGCTCAAGGAACCCTAGGTATAGGTCTCCTTTCTCTCATTTCTAACCCTCTCCACCTTTTAAAAATTCTCCGGTCCCTTTTTCATTTCTTCCTTTCACCCTTCCTTATCCTGAACAATCAGACAGAAAAGCTGCCCACTTCTGTTTTACACCCACACCCAGTCCACAGTCATCAGCCCTTCCCACACTAGGGCTGCTGAGGCTTCCAGGGCTCACCTCATAATACTTGTGAACAGAGAAGAACCTGTCAGAGCCCACTAACTCTAACCCTGAAAAGGGAAGTGAGCATGTTTGTTTTAACCTGGGAGGACTGGCTTTGAAGAGACTTTGGAGATTCCAGTGGAGATCAAACAAGGCAGAGGGAGATCCACCATGCCAAATTCCTTATTTAAATGCAACACCAAACATACAGGCATACAAAGGAAATGAGCAAGGAGCTAGTAGCATTCCAGAGAAAGGAAAAACTCTGAGAGAAAGAGGGCAACCATTTTGCCTAAAATCCTGACTGTACATCCTGAGCTCATCTGTAAGAGGAGGGTGAGGTGCTGCCTTCTAACCCATAAGGTGGTGCTTGTGCTGGAGTGAGCTGAATATCAGAAGGATTCCTTGTTTTTCTACATTGCCACCTAGGTATGATGAAGGCTTACTACACATACATACCTTAACAGGCTGCAAGATCCCCAAAACACTCAGAATGGAATCTGAGCATAGCTTTAAGAACTATATGTGAAACACTGATGTATCACAAGAAAGAAAAAAAATGTGTTATTTTATCGGATTTCTTTTTGCTTCTGTGGTATATTTATGAAGGTAGCTAGTGCCTAGCTGTGCTATATATATATATATAGTGTTCTGCCACAGAGACCCTGGAAGATCAAAGTGAGCCTACCACTCCCTTTCTTTATCATCTTTTTTTGGGAGGTGGGGGTGAGGGTAGTACTGGGGATTGAAATCAGGGGCACTCAATCCACAAGCCAAATGCCCAGCCCTATTTTGTGTTTTATTTAGAGACAGGGTCTCACTAATTTGCTTAGCGCCACACCTTTGCTGAGGCTGGCTTTGAACTCGTGATCCTCCTGCCTCTGCCTCCCCAGCTGCTGGGATTATAGGGGTGTACCACCATACCTGGCTCTTCTTACTTTTAGAGTTCCAGTGCATTGAAGAAGAGGAGGAAGAAGAGATGGGGGACAGAAGAAGAAATTTCAAGACAGAATTATAAAATTTCAAACATTATATTTAGTACATTAACATTTATATATTACACAGATTTATTGTAGTATATTCATATTATTAAAAATATGTGCAGTATTGTGTTCAGGATAAGATAAGAGCTCAAAGGTGGTCTCAAATGTCTTCTGTTTTCAATCTTGTCAGCATATGTGATTGAGGGTGGTTAGCTTATTGAATCATAGTACCAAAGACCAGTTTGAGGATTTTGTGAATGTAAGAGTTAGGTTAGATATGCTGTTCTCTTCCCACTCACTGGACCATCTATGCTGCACTCACCCCACTCACTGGACAATCTTTACAAACCACAACAACATTCATACCAGATACTTTTTCCGAGGATTTTACAATCTTATTTAATAAGCTTAAAACCCTTTTATTGAATTACAGTATTTGACACTTGGACCAACAGGATAGAAACACTCCAGCTCAACCTGGCCTTCATTCTGCAGAGAGAACAAGTACAATTTCTCTTAATGCTTTGCTAAACCTGAGTGTTGGCAAATCTCTCCTAGATTTCCACAATGTTCTGTAGAGTCAAAAAGATCTGATTTGAATTCATATTTGGGCTCAGCTGCTTGCTAATTGTATGATTTTTGTATTCTGGGTCCATTTTCTCAAAATTGTTAAGTGAGGATAATAGCACCAAATGCTAAGTGTGTGGTGACAATAAAATGAATTAACCTGAATAAAAAACCTAGTACAGTGACTGGAACCCAATAGATATAATGGATCCTATCCCCTTATCCTCTCTGCTTCCTGATTATCTGTACCAGCAGCCATAGCCTCTGCTTTCCATGGCTATAGGACCAAATTGAGGAGTTCTACTCAGGATGAATCAGAAGAGCACTATCAAGCAAGATTTTCCCCATACCAAAGAATTCTGCAATGTAACCTGAGATACTCTCAAGGATCTAAGTTGATAGAGCTTCCATTTTTCCAAATTCATACACCTAAAATCTTCTCCATCCATGAATGTTTTTCTCTTTCTCACATCTCATATCCAATTCCAGTTACCTGAATCTGATCACTAGCTGCCACCCTTGCTGTTACATCCTGGTCCAGTGTGGGCTATTATTATCTCTCTCCTGGATTTCCACAATGTTCTCTAATTGTTCATCCTGCTTTTCTTTTGTCCCACCACCCCCACCTCCAACTATCTTCTCCCCTAGTAAGCAGAGTGTTGGATCATGTCACTGATGTTCTTTAGATACTGCAATGCCCTCCATCCAGAGTGAAAGCCAAAATCCTTACTATGTCCACAAGACCTATCTGGGTGGCTCCTTAATCCCCATCCTCCTTTCCTGTGGGTTCTCCCTACTCCAGTCTCAATAGACTCCTTACCCTTCCTCAAATATGCCAGTCATGCTCCAGCTCTATTCCCTTTGTCTTCGCACATAGACCCTAAGCCAATTCCTAGATTGCTCAATGTCAACCTCTTAAGGAGGCCTCCCCTGACTCCCCAGTGATGATTCTGTTCACTTCCCCAATCAAACCCTTGCCCCACCCACCTGTTCTGCTTTTTTCATTTTCATACTACTTATCCACCTAAAACACACTCTAAGGTGGATCTTTCTATTTATGTTATTCACCAGCCCTTTCCAAGTACCTAAAAAAGGAATTGAGATATAGAAGATGCTCTGTCAGTGCCTGTTGAATGGATAAGTGCTGGGAAAGTTAGGCCTCTTTTCCTATATTTCCATGCACTATCCACTAAATTTTATGATTCTGCTTTGGAGGAACTCAAGTGAGTTCTTTTCTTCTTGTTTTTCTTTCTTAATTAATTTTTCCCCTTAACCCCATCCATAATACATATTTCACAACAAAGAGTCAAACAGCTCCAACTTGTCTAAGAGTCATGAGGAAATCAAGTAAGAGGAAGCAGTGTCTGGTAAGAGAAGAGCACAGGAAGCATTTCCTTCCATTCCTGGAGACTGCGGGTGATGTCTGACAGCAATCTCACTGTTCCATAGCCTCTCACGCTAGCCTCTTACGTTGTTAAACCTGTGCCCTTCTCCTCTTATAGATGAGAATTTTGTAAAGAACATGTCTGAGCCACATTCAAGGACAAGTACAGTTTCTCTTAATGCTTTGCGAAATATGAGTGTTGGCAAGTGTCATCTCCCACTTATAGGTGGTCAGGCTTCTTAGAGGGGGTTCTCCATCTATTTCATGTACATTAAGCATCATAAATAATAAAACAAAAGAGACTATGGGAGAATCCCCTTATTTTATACATGAAAAAAATAAGACCTCAACTGGAGGTAGAACTGGTCCTTCCACTGTATTATCATATCCTTCTTCCCTCACTGAATCAAGATCCTCTTTTCCTGACTTCTGTATTCTCCTAGGCAGACGAAGATGGGATAAAGAAGGGAAATGTGCTTAAAACAAAATTTGTGAGACTTATAGACATGTGAGATGAAGTGCATAGAAAGTTCATTCAATGAACTTTTTGAGGCAGCACAGAAACTCTGGACTCTGCTTAAGTCTTACCACTGCTTCAGACTTGTTGGGAAGTTGACCTTCTGCAAATTACTTACCCTCTCTGAATTTGTTTTCTCATCTGGAAATAAACATAGGAGAATAAACAATACCAAAATGTAGGGTTGTTGTGAATATTACAAGAAATAATATGCCATGCTTAGTCACAAGATGCTATTGTCATAATTATTCTTGAGTGGAAACCCTCTGCACCCACTGATAAATCCAAGTAGGTCAGATTCACAAGAGGATTGCATTCCTTTCATTAACCTTGGCTCTTTAACACCTACCTGATTTCTCTTTGAGTCACTTGACAGTGTGTTTTCATGGCCTTACTCTTCTGACCTAGTAGTATATTGTTTCTTCCCCATTTCCTCCCCACCCGTATCTATTTTGTTTTATCCCCAACTTTGCAGGGGATGGGGCCAATGATGTTATCCCAGGTCCAGTTCTCACTGGTAGGGAAAAGGAAGTGCATAGAAAGTTCATTCAATAGCTTTGGAGTGGACAGTTTTTACATTGTTTTAAAAGTCCACTGGAGCCTGCAGTAGTGATTTCCTGCTTCCTGGTTTAGACCCACAGGGAGAGATTTGGTTAGTAAGTAATAAGATAAGAATCAAGAATGATATTCTATAAATGAATCGTTGTGGCAAACAGGGAACCATACTAGATGAAAGTATTAACCACCTAGAAATCAAAAGAGCTCAAATCTGGAAATGAAATAGTATGAGGCACCAGATGAGAGAGAGACCTAAGAAGCTTCATATCCTTATTTTTGCTATAAATTTGGGGGACCGAGAGACTAGCCCACATCTCCAAATATGTACATAATCTAAATTGTTTTCTAATTTGGCTTCCCTTTTATGTGAAAAATCATTAGGTAGTTTTCCCTTGAATTAGGTAGCTGTTCAGGAGAGATGAGGGGAATATAGAAGGACAAAAATTCACCCCTCTGCCTCAGCCACCTTTTGCCATTGGCTGTACTTTTTAGCAGGTTCACTGAGGAGGTAACAGCACTTCAAAGTAATACTCAGTTTTAATCATTTTTAAATAGATTTTGGTTGTACTCTGATGGATGACAAAAAAATCAAAGGTCATTCATATTTATACTTAATATTGTAAAAACATTCTCTTCCTCTTCATTCTGCTCCCTCTTCATCTTCTAGAACTTAACAGATTGTTTTCTGGAGTTTTCAACGTGGACATGAAAGAACAAGAATCCAGAAAGAGCAAGAATCAGTCATGGGATTCCATTTCTCTGGCAGCTAATATGGCTTAAAGATGGTAAACTCAGGATTAACTTACTATTTTCAAGTTATACCTTCAACTTACTCTTTATTGATTTTAGCCTTTGAGGGTTTGTAGGGGAGGTTGGTAAACTTCCTAAAATCCTTTGGGGATTTCAACAACTTTGTACCTTTGGGTTCCACATGGATTTGGAGCAGAGAATATATAGCTTTTAAGACACTTTCATAGAATTAAATGGTTAAAATTAAAAAGGTTGAGAACCACTGAGATAATACTTAAAAGAGAAGTTAATCTCTTTAGTCTAAGCACAGTGGAAGTTATTGGACTTACTTTGTAGGACACTGTTAATGTTTACAGGGCTCCGTGGTCTGTGAAATGCAGGTAGTGGGAAGTGGGCTCCAGTTGCTGGTTGCATGTGCTCACCATCCTTTATCCTAAAGGATCTACTATATTACTCCTATTCCAACCCTAGAGGAGCCTGGAAAAGACTGGATGGTTAATTCACCAAGGAGGAAATTGCTGCCTGGTTGCACTGGTGCTAGTTTACCCGCTCACAGCTAAATTAGAGAGCATGAACTAAAACTGTACTTTCCATAGTGAATTCTTTTTGTGTTTATATAAATAAAATAATTGTCCCCAAGGGAGAACAAAAACAAAGATAAACCCTTCTACTTCCTTTTGTTGATTTTGCTCTTGTTTGGAGAGGTTGTGAGAACTGGGAATTTTGTGCTTTCATTCAGAATATGAGCACCTGTGATGTGCAGGCACCCAGTGTTGATGGGCCTGGCATGGTTTCTGACTTTGTGGAATTTCCAGTCCAGTGTGTGACATATATCAACAAATGGCCGCCAGATGGGTTGAGAGTGCATCACATCCATGGAATTCATTAATGTGGAATTCATACTTGGGTCAAATTTTGTCATAATACTTTAAAAATCCCCAAGGCAAATAATTAAGGAGCTTTTGAGGAAAAGAGAAAAATTGCAATAATACCGCCTTGGATCAGCATTTCTGAAAGTTTTTTTTTTTTTCCTTAGTCACTTGACTTAATTGCTTGGCATTATTATTCACCCCAAGGCATCAGTGCTGTCATTTTTAATGGAAAATTTACTTTCTGCTAAATGATACCATTTCCTGTGACCTTTACTTTGAATGAAAGAAGTCATTTAACAAATAATATATAATCATTGTCATTTATAATATATATTCATAAGATATAATATATTATCACAGGCATAATGAACATTTGAGTAAACGATGCCTAAATACCTTCAAAATAAATCTAACAAAGAAAATAAGTGTATACATACTTTTGTTGTATATATTTAACAAGGAAAGTAACGACTACAAGTAAGCACTTAAATTCAATTTTTTGTTTCATATTAAAGACAGATTGATCCTAGATTTCCTAGATTTCTCAAGTTCATAATAGTCCTTTTTTCCAAAACCTGTCTTTCAAACTGCAAACTCCATTGATTTGGGAGATACTTTTATAAATGATACTTAATTCTCTGTGTATAACAATCAATAGTTATAGTGCTATTTGCTACACATAATTGTAAATTGGATCACTAGATATAAAAAAGAAAGCTTGTATAATGGCAAAAAGCATCTAGATAGAACCTTTACTGTATTACCACAGTGAATCTCACCATCGTGTACATCCACAAGACTGGGGTCCTAATTAGAATAAGTTATAATCCATGCTTGTATAATTATATCAAAATAGATTTTACTGTCATGTATAACTAAAAAGAACTGATAATATAAGAATAATCTGTTGTAATACTCCTTTACTTTTTGATTGACAAACTTTTAAAGGAAATATGATTCTCTTACTCCAGGAAGGGATAAATGTAACTGTATTTTAAAGCCGGGTGTCTTTGTAGAGTACAGCTAGTCCTGCTTCTTTTCCTATTTAAGACTATTTAGTCCTTCTACTCATGGTATAATGACTCAAAGGGTTACTTTTACAGAAGAGGGACAAGGGAAAAATAGTGTCTCCTCTAGTCATTTGTCTATATCTGATGGAGGGGATCCTAGAACATAGTGTATAGAAGGTCACATTGTGAGGGATGAATAGCATTTGAAAAGAGGTCTTTTGACCCTGTAAGTGCTCTATTCTAGAAAGGAAGAAAGGAAAGATGGGAGGGAGGAAGGAAAGAGATCAAGGTTAAATGGAACTCATTAACTCAACTTCTAAGGATGATGTCAGGATGAAATAGGAGCTAAGAAAGTAGGGAAAGAGGCAGATATAGGGAGATGGAAATAAGGAGGGTGATGGGGTTCACACGTAAGTAGAACTCAGCAAAAACACAAAGGCAACCTTCTGGGAAAAGTAAAGGAGTATTTGCACTTGGTCAGAACTCTTGAGCATCTTGGTAGTGCTGCTAGTATGAATGGGTCTTACTGGTGATGATGACTAATTGTCCATAAGTAGATCTAGTTTGGAAACTCCTTGGAGTGGGTACTATATCTTATTTACACGATATTCCCATCTCCATACTCTTGATATGAGTAGAAAATAAATAAGTAAATGGATAACTAAATTCCTGAAATACTAACTTTAAAATAATAGGAATTGTGTTATACAGAATAAACATTTACTTTGCTTTTGAAGGTAATGTAATCCAGACACCACTTTGTCCGGAAGCTTAGGTTGCTTAGGGGAAGACAAAGAAAGAAGTATGATTGCTCAGAAACTGGCCTTTTCATAAACCATTGTGGAATTCCTCCCACACAACTTTCTGTGGTGAGGAGCTCACTGCTTTATCTCACTAGCCAGGATGGAAGAAAAGCATTAAACTAAACTGATTTATGGATAAATTGAGTATTTCTCCAGAGAGGACAGCCTTACTCAGTATGCCTTATCCAAAGAAACTAGGACCTGTCTTGAAAGGACTTTTCAGGAAACTAGAACACAAAGTCATCTTTTTACAACTTGGAAAATTTTCACTCTGTTCCTCTTTGTAGTGATCACAAGCCTTCAGGGGTTAGCCTTGGTTTCCTTGGATAAGGAGCATGAAAGAGGGGTAACTGGGCCAGAGTTTGAATGAAGGTGTCCTTTCACTAAGCAGGTGTGGTTTACATTTCCAAGGAGCCTTAGTGTGCCACTCCCAGGAGCAGAAGCATACCTGGACTCTACCACTTAACAGTCCTTATATAGTCTTTGCTTAGATGTGCTGCTCCTTTTCCTCTTCCCCGGTGACTATCCTCCCATCCTTCAACACTCTCGATTGCTTTTGGAAGATTCTACTCTGATGCCCTTGACTGAAGTTAATATCTCAGTACCACTTACCTACTCTGTAATACAGTCAGTCCTTTTGTGATAGACCAAACTCTTTTAAGACTACTTAGTCTTACCATCTCTAGATCCTCCACATTACTCAGAAAGCTGCTACGTTAATGGTTTTGAAACTGAATTATTTTTGTATGCAGCAGGTGCGCCTTTTAATTCTATTAACATACATTAATAAACAAAAATTTAAAGTTTGACTATGATCCTTGAGAGCAGTAACAGTTCCTGGAAGTGTTCCAAAATGCTTATAAAAGGACTTACCATAAATTATGTACCCAATAAAATTGGGTAATAAGATTACCTTCACTATCTTCACAGTTCGTATTATTTGCTTAAAGAAATGATCCTATCATAAAAAGAACAATCCATGACTTTGTTCTAACAGCTCTACTCTGTCATGGAGTAATAGGAGTTATCCATAAATAGAGGAATATCACTGACAATAGTTTATTAAACCGGGAAGCTTGGGTATATAAAAATATTTGTTAACATTATTTCAAAGATCAAAGAAAACTTCAATCATACTAAAAACGTGATAAGGAACTGATCAGGGAAGTCTGATGACTCAGGTTTAGCTTCGAGGGCAGGAGGTGGTTGCATATTGTGGAATTTCCTCTGACATAATGCAAGGGTGAGGGTGCATCTATTCTCTAGTGTTGTGATAATATAAAAAGCCAGAGGAACACTCCATTCAGCACAGATCCTCAGAGACAGCTGAGAACACAGCTTCTAGAACAAGAGCGAAAAGGAAACCAGAAGAAACCACTTCATCTTGAGTAAACATGACTTCCAAGCTGGCCGTGGCTCTCTTGGTAACCTGCCTACTTTCTGCAACTCTCTGTGAAGGTAAGCACAGCTTTCCATTTGTCTCAATGTGATCTCCAGGTTGCAAAACTACCCTAAATGCATTGAGAACAAACACGAGGAAGACAAAATAATCTTTGTAGTTATTTCATGTTAAGTTGAAGTTTTAGTATTTAGGCTGTATAACACATGGGAAATTATAAAGTTTGATTAATATAGACACTGCTCTTATAATTTATATTCTGCAATATGCATATATTTCATATAAAACTTTAATTGATAGAATATTCCATTAAGGACAACAGTTAACCAAATTATCTATTAATATTGAGCAGGTTTAATTCAGATAATTCAACTCCAAATAGTGCTATTTTACAAGCTTCTAATAATTATCAATTCCTATTAGGTTTAAAGATACCCTGATTGCTGACCTTGAGTTTGCTCCAATGAAATAAACAGTTTATAATGCTGATAGTATACATTTCTATAGTTTTTCTTTTAAGCAGTAAGGATTTTAGTATGATATGACACCTCTGTGAAATTCATTTCCATTTTCTGTTAAGTCTTTCAGAAAGCAGTTTCTATGTTGGTTAACTTAGTTTGCATGTGTTAAATAGCACTTCATTATTACAGATGATTATGTAATACTGATTGGAAGAAACGGTATAATGAAGATGTCAGCCTAGCACAAAGATAACTCTAATGTTTTATGTAGAAAGCTATTCGATGTTTTTAGCAATAACTTTAAAATAGAACAAAACTTAGGTCAAGGGCTAGGACATCATCTGGACCTCAGGGTCAAGACTGGGTTTTCTAGAATGTGATGTTTTCTATGTTACTAAGACAATTATGTTGGGATCAAAGAGGGAATAGCTAGCAGAGCTGTACCTCTTGATGAAATCCCTAACCATTCTTTATTTCTTCTTCACAGCTGCAGTTCTGGCAAGGATGGGCACAGAACTTCGATGCCAGTGCATAAAAACTCATTCCACACCTTTCCACCCCAAATACATCAAAGAACTGAGAGTGATTGAGAGTGGACCACACTGTGCCAATTCAGAAATCATGTAGGTACTTTAAAAAATGATTAGTTAATTTGCTTAAGCAAACCTAAAATTGAGGAAAGTGGAAATATCCAGGAAAATTCTAGGTACTGGGAATATAGAAGTGAGCAAAACAAAGCAAAACTGATAGAACAAAACTTAGGTCAAGGACTAGTTTGAAGTTGAAGGCTATTTTGGTCTTAGATCATGCTTGTACTTGAGGAACCATGGTTAGAATGGGAAAGATAAATACTGCTATTAACCATCTCTCCCATTTCAGTGTCAAGCTTGTTGATGGAAGAGAGCTTTGCCTGAACCCCAAGGAAAAATGGGTGCAGAAGGTTGTGGAGCTATTTTTGAAGAGGTAAGTTTTTTAGAAAATTATTTAAATTTTCATTTATTCGGAGGCATAGAGTCCCAAAGTCAGACCATTAATTTCCTGCTGCTGCTTCTGAAAATCTTTTAATTAAAAACTTTTTAAAAATAAAAAGCAGCAATACTGAGATTGCTATATTTATAACTGGTAAAACCATGCATTTCAGCTTGTCCAGGGAGTCTGCTTATGCTTGTGACCTGTATCATGAGGAAGGTTTCCTCTGTACTTCACAAGTGTTCTATTTTAGATATTTTTTCTGATCTCCATATATACAGTCAAAATTATAAGACATTTCTTAACACATGAATGTCTGAAAATACATTAATTTTTCAAGAAAATATATTTTCAAGAACCCTACTTGTCTCCTTATTAGAACATTGATAATATTGAATTATTTTATTCTCTTTTGTTTATTTTCAGGGCTGAGAATGAAGATCCATGAGAAAAAAAAAAAAGTGTTCTCCATGGTATCCAAGAATTCTTCAGTAAAGATGCCAATGGAATTTCAAACAAATCTGATTCAGCACTTCATGTATTGTGTGGTTGTGTTATGAGGCTGCCAGATAAAATACAGGATGCCCAGCTAAATTTAAATTTCAGTAAAACAACAGATATTTTTTCATGGCGTCATGCAACATGTAGGATGTATTCGTTTAAAACAACTGTTTGAAACTGTCAAAGTTTAGGAATCAGAATTGCTAGAAATGTGATATTTCAAAATTACATAAAAATGATGGCACAATGATGTTTTCTGTAAATCCAAATTTAGCTGGAAATCATAGATTTTTTTATTTGTGAAATCTGGCAGACTCATATCTCATCTGCAGACCAAGATCCACGAATCTTTGGTTTCTCCTTTATTCCTAAACTGGGGAAAAACATATCAGTTTTTCCATCCTACCTCACAGGGATGTTTTGAGGACATGTGGAAGCACTTTAAGTTCTTTTTGTGGTCATGTTAATTATTTTCAAGTGTAACTTATTCGCCTATTTATTATTTATATATTTATTTAAGCATCAGATATAGTTATATTTGTGCATGAATTTGAAACAATGGAAAAGGGAAAGAAAGAATCTTGGTTGATAAAATAGTATAGTGATGTTAGAGTAAATTTATATTTATTGTAGATATTAAATTTAGTTATATTATAGAAAATTTGATCAGAATTTCCAGACTTAGTGGGAAAAAAAGATAATCAGTTAAAATTTATTAACTGTAAACAACAAATAATGTTTCACTGTAGGTGTGTCATTGTTACCTGAAATTTTAGTTGAGCCGACAATCCTAGTTTTGATGATCTTGCTCTTTCCTTGTTATTGGTAGCTTGTTAGCAGTGCTATGATGAATTACAGAATCCTGAGTTAGTACTACTTTTCTCAAAACAGTCAAATTTCAACAGTAAGCAAAGTAATTTCTTAGTGACGAAAATTTATTTACAATGTACAAATACATTCTCATAATTTGATTTAAATGATTGTTTTTTAACTACCATTGTTTTTAAGATGCTTTTATGAATTCCCAAAGACTTTTTTTCTACTATGTATGATATCATGGATATATAAATGTAACTACAAAACATTTAAAATATAATTTATTATGAAAGTCATCAGATGTTTGTCTTTCTTTGTTGCTTTAACTTATTGTATATCTACTTGCTTATATTAAAATAAAATTTGATCCAAAAACAAATATTCTGCTTTAGGATTTCATGTACTATTTATCTTTTATTATAGATAAGCAGAACCCCTTTCCAGATATGGGTTACAGACAGCTTTGGTTTCCAACATAGGATGTTGGAAATTTTCTTTCAAATTCCCACAGCATGCTGTTATGCTAATAAGTCTGACTTTAGATTTTCAACCAACCAGTCTATGTGTCCGAATATCTGAATGCAGATGGATGATTACTTAAAGAGGGAAGAAAGTACACATTATGATGTGTTTATCAGCAATTGAGAAGTAAAACTGACACATATAAGACAATATAGGCTAAAATATAATTATTTATAATCTGTGATAGAGAGAAAAGCCTGTTTCCTCTTATAGTTCCCAATTTACATTAACTCACATAGAAGTAATAAAAATTTAATAAAGTAATAAAGAAACCAACTGGAAATTCAATGCTGATTTTCAGTGTTCAGAAACATCTTGATTGTTTCCTTCTAGAGATTTCTCCCTGCCTATATCTCTTCCCAGGCCATGTCTTGGGACTCTTATTTTTCCTCGGTGTTCTGACTGAATTTCATTTCCATATTCTTCTCTCTCACTTCAAGGTTTCTGTCCACCCCACTTCGCAGTCTGTCATCCTGTGGGTCTCATAGATGAGTGAATAAGTAAGATAATAAAGTAGTTTTAAAGAGTAGCTAGACAATACATAGCATTCTTTGAAAGAAGAAGCCAGGGGTTATCTAACATAACTAGTCTACGCTTTCGAAAGAAATTCTGAACTAGATCTGAAGGATAAGTAGGAGATAGCTGCACAAAAGGAAGAAGGGTATATAGAGAAGAGCAGTCTAGACAGAGGAAGGAAGTAATCTTCAGGCAAGAGCACAATACGATTGGAGAAGTGAAAGAATTTCAGTGTGACTGGCCTTGGGCATGAAACAGAAAAAGTACTAGCAACAAAATACAATGTATTTTTCAAAAAGCTTAGCACAAAAATGAAAATTTTGGTGGATTTCAAATTGTGAACACTAAATGCAATTCTTTTGCATCTCTTTCCAAAAGAGAAGTGGAAGGCCAGAAAAGCAACTCAAAAAGTCCCCTTTTAGGTGCTTTTAAGTGCTGGTTGAAGAGTGAGTCAATGAAAAACTCCCAACCTTATATAAAACCTCTTAGTGTGTTAAGTACATATCTTCAATCTGGTCAGTGTTCAAATATAAAAGCAAAATGAAAACACCTGCACCAGTCTGGTAAATCTTTCTAATGAGTACTCCAAAAACCTACCTCCAAAAACCTACCTCTCAATTTCCTCTTTATCACCTTCATTGTACACAAATGTCTTCTTTACTGTCTCACCGTGTTGTCACTGACTGTGAGACAGCAAAAGATTTCATTAGAAGGCCATCATATAGATCAAACTGGAATTTCAGCATCATGTAAATGAGCCAAAAAAAAAAAAAAGGAAAAAAGGAAAAGAGAAAGAATCTAGGGACAAGAATGAGATAGAAGGAAAAACCTATCAAACTGCTAAAATTAAATTTTTCCTTCATTTTGCTTCAATGATATGAATAAATCAGTTATATTGACACTGTTTTCATTTGTATAGACGAAGATTTAGACACAAACTTGAACATGGAAGCTCTCACCACAGACCTCTGATTCATTTGTGAGATCTTCAAATTATAAATCTAATTTTCCCAAATAGAAGCCTGAATGTAAATACACAAACACAAAGAATGATAAAGTGTTCACCTTAAAGCTACATTAAGTGTAAAATACCACAGTAAATACATTGTGCATACAAAATCTTAATTGTCACAATTCTCATTTTATTCTCAAAATTTTGGTAACTAAGTAATTTTTACTGCAATACAGCTATTTTGCCATCTGGGCTGTGTTCGAAAATTTCACAAGAATGATGAACTATTCTGCTTTTTGCTTATGGGGTAATAATATAGCAAGTTAAAATTGCTTATGAATGTTTTAAGGAAAGTTTGAGAAACCAGTAATTACTTCATTCAATTGCCTTAAAAGAAAGGCGGACATTGCCTCAAGTTAGGTTATCATTAACCAAAGATGTGGAGATCATAACAAATAGGGGGTTTTCCAAGGCATCAGGGAAAATGCTGATTTTCGATTCCATCCTGCAAGATTTTCAGAAGAGGAAATTAGGAATGCTCTAAAAGATCATACATAGGACAAAAAAAATCTAACTCTTAAAATATTATTTGTTAAGATGATAGATGGACAAAAGCATACCTTTGATGGAATACAAAAATGGGAAATATTTATCAACATTTCTACCAGAAGTTTGTTTCAGATATATCTAAAGAAATGTTCTAGTGGTTTTGTAAAAAAAAAATCATGGTGTGGAGGAGAAGATACACTTTAAAGATATCTAGCAATGACATTTCACAGGGCATGGATTTAGCTCATATTTTAATCATGTTACAATGCAATTCCATTGTCGGCATCCTAAGTTAACCTTTGGTCATAGGCCCCATGCTATGTTTCACTTGCAGTTTTAGTATTGCCCTAAGTGGGAAAGTTTTAGTATTCCCTATTTGTGGGAAAATATACTACCAGTAGATGCCTCTGTCTAGATATACTTTTTCTTTTTGCTTCCAAAGATGTTCACTATGCCCCTTAGAGCAATACCCTTGAGAAATAAGTTATTGAAGTGGCTTGTTTCTGCTCAGGTCTCCCTGGGTCTCCAGCAGCCTCATTATGATGTGTGTGAATTATCCTCCCACGGACTTTCCACCCTCTTTCCATTCTCTCAGGGCCTGCCAGTTGTGCTTTGTGAATAGCTCATTCCTAAACTTTCTTAAATAAGTGAAATTTTGTTATTGTTTCCATTTATACTTATATTTCTGGTTATTAAAAAATTCATATTCCAGGCTCCTTCTGAAAAGCTTGACTGAATCAAGGACATTTGTAGAATAGACTGCTAGATATATCTGAAGGTAACTTTGGGTGGAAATTTCTATGAATGTTTCCCATCTTGATTTCCCATGAAAGGCATGTTCTTATCTACTTATTTTACCAAATAATGTTAAAAAGTCTTATGACAATAATACTTATTTAACTTTATGTTTATCTTTGGGTATATATAAAGCACAGAAATATGCCTTTCTTTACTCATTATAAGAGTTGAATTCTTTGACCTTTATGTAATCTTTTGTAGAATTCCTAATTGCCACTTCTCTAAATTTTGTGGATTGAACTTGGCCAAGAATTATTCTGATACCTGAGTAAAGAAGAAAATCTTAATATTTTCCTCCTTTTTCTGTTTTCCTGATCTATCTTATTCATCTTCACTTATGAATATATTTTATAGGCCTCTATGCTACCATGAAAAGGACTCTTAACACCTACTTTTCTAGCACCAAACTTTGTTTCTGAATATTTTGACTTTCTAGTTCACCAAAACAATTTATATAGGTACTTTTCCCCTAGGAGGGGGAACATAACTTCATAATTCTTAATTATGAGCCACACACCTAGTGACTTAATTATAAAGATTGTAATATGGAAAGAGGAGAAGAAAGAGTTCACAGTAGAGAAACCTGAAAACTACTATCTCATCCAGTAATCAAGTCAATGTCACAAGTGGTAATGAGGTAATGAAAATGGCCACTCACCTTTGTGGTCTTCCTCCCCAAAATACATGACCCCAGGCTAATCATGAGGAAAACATTAGATGAATTCCAGTAAGGAATTCTACAAAACACTGGCTAGTGCTTCTCAAAACTATCAAGGTCATCACAATAAGAAAATTCTGAGTAAATGTTAGAATTAAGAGGAGCCTTAGGAAATCTCACAATTAAACATCATGTGATATCCGAAATTGATTCTAGAACATAAAAGGACATTTTATGAATATTTGAGTCAGGTATGGATTTTAATAACAATGTATCAATACTGATTCATTAACAGACTTACCCTAGAAACATAAGATGTGGATAATAATGGAAACTGGGTATGGGATTTATAAGAACTCTAAAATATCTTCTTAATTTTTCTATAAATCTAAAATTGTTTTTTAAAAAGCTTTATTTAAAAAAAAATTTGGGAAAATACTTCCCTACCAAATCTATAGCGTGTAATAATATTTTTTTTAAAAAATTTAGTTGTTGATAGACACGATATCTTTATTTTTGTTCATTTATTTTTATGTGGTGCGAGGATAGAACCCAGTGCCTCATACACGCGAGGCAAGCTATCAACTACTGAGCTACAACCCCAGCCCAGCATGTAGTAATTTGAATTTTTCTGTCAGAAACAGTGAAACTAGAACATGGGCTATGAAGCTGAAATTTGCTGAGCATGTCCTTTAGGCAGTGAGAGGACCCAGCTTATTATAAAGCACATCTGTACAACTGCCTGACCTCAAGTGCTCGTCTCAGCCACCATTTGGTCAAAAATCCCCACCCTTACCAGATCTTAGTGTAATTTGAATTGTGATGATGTAGAAAACCAAAACAGGATATAGGGAGATAGCCATATGGAGATCAAATAAGTCATACTGATATACATAACAATTAAAATATTTAGGCAACATTTCACTCAGTGAGACTCATTTTGACTAACTTAACTGCTCGGGAACACTTGGCCAGAATTCAGCGAAAACCAAACTCACTTTAGCTTTGCTTATAATTTCCTTCTTGTACCCTATAATTTTCTTGCCTCACATTCTGTTTTGGTAAAACCAGCTTCTGATTATTTATTTTTCTTTTCATTTTAAATAATTCCCAATTTGTTCTCTAGATGCAATAATTTAGATTGTATTTCCAGGACAGACCTTTCCAGGCTGGCTCCCCTGGAAGCCAGGGTGACCTGCCCTCACCCCTTAGCACTGTCTTCCTCTGACTGGTTAGAAGAGTCTCCAGCATATTCTAACATAACCTGGAGATGTTCTGTTCGCTCTAAAAACAAGGAACTTGGCAGCCAAAATCAGAAATATTCTATAAGGGTTCTGTTGAGTAGACATAGGCAAGGAATACTCAAGATAATTTGGAGAAGTTATACTGGAATTCTGACTTAAGAAACATGTCTGAATTCAAGTCTGTCCTGTGTTTCTTCATCATTTTTATCCAGGTTAAGAAATATCTATACAATAACAAATCCCTTACTTACCTTTCTTCTTTCCTTTCTTTCTTTTCTTCTAACTCCATGGCACAAGTCATCTGAGACCTTTAACATTTCTCAAGATTCTGTAATGCTGACCTGTTTCCATCCTTCCCCTATTTCTCTACAAGTCAAAGGATAATAATAAACAGTAAAATTATTTTTCACTGGGCTTCTGTGACAATGGTGAGTAAATCCTTCTGAATATTTTATACCAACACTGTATTTTTTGCAAAAAGTTAGTGACAAACACTTTTCATATAAAATTTCCTTACTTTCAGTATAAATAACTCTTTACTTTTCTGAAATGTAGTAATATTAGTGATTTATTTTACATAAAATGGGAACTGCATTCATTGTTTTTATAATATTCTGAAATAAAGTGTTTGCAGTAAAAGTTGTATATACACATGTTAAAAACTACAATTGAAACCTCAAGTAAAGGCTCCAAGGAACTGCTTTTCATTAAGGAAAATGGATCATACAAATTTTAAAAATATGATTATTCCAAAGTAAGGAAGAGAGTCTTTCTTTATTGGATATAAAAGGTTTACAATAATGAAATATAATAGTTCACATACACACACATGCATATACACATTGAGTTCCTATGCATGTTATTTATTTGAGATTATTATATTCTTTCACCTTAGTACATTTTAAGAAAGGTAATATTATCATATTTCACACTTAAGACTGAAATTCAGAAACTAGGCAGTGAATCCATCAGGATTCTTCACAGCACTGAAAGGAGACAGGGAAGAACAACAAAATTGAGATGCTGACGACAAAATAAATGCTGTAAGGTTCAATATTACAAAGTCTGAGACCTAGAGAGGTAACTAGAGTAGAAAATAATCTCAGAGTTTCCTAACCCCCAACAGGAACCAGAGTATTGGAAGAGGGGAGGGGCAACAGAGAAAGAGAGGAGAATAGAAATTCTCTTAAGGTCACCCTAAAAACATTTGGAAAGACAGGCAAAATTTAAAGCATAACAGTAACAGCAGTGTTCTTAAAACAGAGCAAATAGCTTAAAGCCAAATCTTGAAAAGAAAACTGAGCCAGGGGTCCAAAGCCTTCTTATGGAACCTTCAGCTCACTAGTTAGACCCTTAAATCAACCTGGAGTCTTCCCATGCCGAGAGACAGCTGTAAATTAAACCAGAGGGAATTTCCCTGGAGTGGAACACTTAAGAATCCAGCCAGTAAGAAGGTCTAGAGGGACCACCACTATCTGAAAATCCCTGAAACCCCCTGGCCCTCCCCTTCCCTATGAATAAGGGGAATGAATGGCTGGTGGGGACCTGTGCCAGGGAGCAGCACCTAGCCCCTCTCAGCCTGTGTGACCCCGGCAAGGGCAGAAAGCTCTACATAGCCTCCACTAACTCCACTCACTCAACTAGATAGAGACAGCTTGTCTCTGAACAGAGGACAGTGGATTCACCAGGCCCTGACCACTGACATTTGGGGTGGCACTGTTGGAAATCTAGGGATGGTCCCTGGAATTGTGGGGCCGACCAGAGGGAAGTTGCGTGAATATCCAGTGGCACAGAGACCTAGTTCCTGGAGGGTGGCATCTGAGGACAGATGGCTGCTGCCAGAATAAATTCCCTCAATTCCCCAGGAGACTTAAGCTGAAGCACTCACAAAGATAGTTAGAGGGAGATCAGTTAAGATGAAAAATTACCAGAGCCTATGCATAAGGAAATGGCTGCTCCCAGCCCTAACTGGTGCAAAGCCTGACCCATGATCACAAGTGGTGAGTGAAAGGGCATTATTTGGATATTTTCAGGATATTGAGTCAGACTTGGTAAACAGAGGGATCAAGGCCTGCCATTCACAACCTGGGAAAGTGGAAACTTTCCTCTCTTTATTTCTGACTCTCTTTTTCCCTCTCCCTTTCCCCCCATTCTTTCTTCCTCTCCCATTTTAACTAAATTTAATAACTAGGTTTTTTTTTACCTATTTCAGAACTTTATTACAAGTTTATACCTGAATTTGATGAATACAAGAGATCAACTGCAACAAAATTTTGTTCTTATGAGGTTGAACAGAATAAGAGTTGGCTAGGAAATGATTATAGGAAATAGGGCTCAGTGGCATCTTTTAAAGTTATACTAATATTGGAATCAGCAGAGGGCAAACATTTACTTAACATATCATTATCTGGATATTCATCCAACCCAGAGCCCTTAAGAGAAAGAAGATCAGAAGGTAGTCCTTTGTTTAAAAGAAGTGATGACTATACCAATAGTGGGTAGACATAAAAACAATATGAAAAATCAAGGGAAGAAACCACAGCAAACAGCCCATAATGCTTCAATAACTGATTACATCAATACCACAATGTATGAAAAATCATAAAAAAAGAATTCAGAAAATTCATAGTTAAAATATTCTATGTGCTAAAAGAAGATGACATGTAAGGAGTAAAATCAGAGATAAAACACAGGAAGTGAAAGATCACTTCAATAAAGATCTAGAGAGTCTGTAAAATAACCAAACAGAAATCCTAGAAATAAAAGAATCAGTAAACCAAATTAAAAATTCATTGGAAAGTATCACTAATAGATTAGACTACTTTGAAGATAGTTTTTCAGGCCTCAAAGACAAACTATATAATTTTGAAAATAAAATTGACCATAAAGAAACAATGTTAAAAGAAAATGCACATAATATTTAAGAAATCTGGGATAACATTTAAAGGCCAAATTTGAGATTCATTGAGATAGATGAAGGTTCTGAAATACAAGCTAAAGGGATGCATAATTTTTTCAGTGAAATAAAATCAAATATTATTTGATTATTATTTAGTTTTTTTCCAAACGTCCAGAATAAGATAGAAATTCAAATACAAGAGGCCTATAGGACTCCAAATATACAAAGTCACAGTGGAGCTGCTCTAAGACACATTATAATGAAAATGTCTACCATATAGAGTAATGAGAGAATTTTAAAAGATTCAAGAAAAAAATGGCCACATTTAGAGGTAAAACAATCCAGATTTCAAATGATTTCTGGACCCAGATACATATATATCAAGTTCTGAAAGAAAATGGATGCCAACCAAGAACACTATATCCAGCAAAATTTCACTTCAAAGTTGAAGATAAAATAAAAACCTTCCATAATAAACAGAAGCTAAAATAATTCATAACTAGAAAGACTGCACTACAAAACATACTCAATAAAATATTTCATGAAGAAGAAATAAAAAATAAAAATGAAAACCAGCATAGGGAGGAACTTGTTGTGGTTTGGATATGAGGTGTCCCCACAAAACTCACATATGTGACAACATAATAAATTCCAGATGATAAATGATTGGGTTGTAAAAGTCTTAACCCATTTAGTGATTTTATGCCTTAATGGAGATTAACTGAGTGGTAACTGAAGTGGTAGGGTGTGGCTGGAGGAAGTGAGATTTGGGATGAGTCTTTGAGTACATATTTGTATCTGGTGAATGGAGTCTCGCTTTGCTTCCTGATCATGTTAACTTCTTCTCTGTGCCACACTCTCCCAACATGATGTTTAGCCTTACCTCTGAGCCCCAAGGAATGGAGCCAGCCTTCTATGAACTAAGATCTCTGAAACCATGCACGCTCAAATAAACTTTCCCCCTTTAAAATTGTTCTGATCAGGGCTGGGGATACAGCTAAGTTGGTAGAGTGCTTGCCTTGGATGCACAAGGCTTTGGGTCCAATCCCAAACACCACACACACACGAAAAAAATTAAAAATTAAAAAAAAATGTTCTGATCAGATCTTTTAGTCACTGCAATGAAAAAAACTGACTAAAATAAAATTACACTTGAAGACTAGTCAATTAAAGTGGAATCAAGTCCAATTTAAATATTAGATAGAAATAAGTAAAAATGGCAGGAAATAAAAGTCATCTCTCAATAATAACATGGAATGTAAATGGTCTAAACTCTTCAATCAAAAGACATAGTTTGTCAGATTGGATTAAAAAACAAAACCAAACAATATATTGTCTGCAAGAGTCTCACATTACAGGCAAAGATATCCACAGACTGAAGGTGAAAGGATGAGAAAAAAAAAACATACCATTCACCTGGTACTTGTAAACAAGCAAGGGTAGCTATTATCAGATAAAGTGGACTTCAAGCCAAGATTAATCAGAATAGATATAGAAGTTCACTTCATACTGCTTAAGGTAATCATACACCAAAGATATAGTCACTGTAAATATTTATGCCACAAACAATACCTTTCAATATTAAGAGTCAAATAGACCATAAAACAATAATACTGGGTGACGTTAACATGCCTCTCTCACCACTAGAAGATCATCCAAATATAAACTAAGTAAATATTCTGCAGAACTTAAAAAAATATAATTAATAATATGGAACTAACAGACACCTATAGAATATTTCATCTATCAATGACTAAATTCACTGTCTTCTTAGAAGCACATGGTGCAATTTCCAAACTAGACCATATTTTAGGTCACAAAGCAAATCTTAGCAAATACAAAAAATAGAGATAGTACCTTGCATTGTATCAGATCATAGTGGAATGAAGTTAGAAATCAATGATAAGATAAAAAACAGAAACCACTCTAACACCTGGAGATGAAATAATGCCCTTTTTAAAGCTGAATTGATAGTAGAAGAAATCAAGGGGAAATTTAAAAAATTCTTAGGAGTAAATGTGAATCAAAACATATCAAAATCTGTGGGATAGTATAAAGGCAATTCTAAGAGGAAACTTCATAGCATTGAGCTCATACATTAAAAGAATAGAAAGACACCAAATAAATAATCTAACATTACCTTTCAAGTCCCTGGAAAAAGTAGAATAAACCAACAACAAAATAGGTAAAAGACAAGAAATAATTAAAATCAGAGCTGAACTCAATAAAATTGAGAATTTTAAAAAAACACAAAAGATCATCAAAACAAAGAATTGTGTTTTTTTCCCAAAGGATATACAGATTTGATAAACCAAAAGAAAGAGGCAAAAATCTCAAATTATCAAAATCCTAGGTGAAAAGGGAAAGATCACCCAAGATGCTACGGAAATCCAGAGTATCATCAGAAACTATTTTGAAAATTTACACTCCAGTAAGCTAGAAAATCTTGAAGATATTGAAAAATTCCTAGAGACATATTATTTACCCAAACTGAATCAGGCAAATATGAAAAACTTATACAGGTCAATTTAAAGTTATGAAATTGAAGAAGCTATGAAAAGCCTTCCAACAAAGAAAATCCCAGAATTGGATGGATTCTCAGCTAAGTTATACCAGACATTTAAAGAAGAACTAACACCAATCCTCCTCAAATTATTCCATGAAATAGAAAAGGAGGGAACACTGCCAAACTTATTCTATGAAGTCAGTATCACCTTGATACCAAAACCCGACAAAGACACTTCAAGGAAAGAAAACTTCAGACCAATATCCTTGATTAACATAGATGCAAAAATTCTTAATAAAATACTGGCCAAACTGCATACAAAATCACAATAAAAAATAGTGAACCATGATCATGTTTCTTCCCAGGGATGTAAGGGTGATTCCACATAAGGAAATCAATAATTGTAATTCACCACCTAAATAGACTTAAAGCAAGAGTCACATAATTATCTCAATAGATGCAGAAAAAGCATTTGAAAATGTATGTTTCCCCATTCATGTTTAAAACACTAGAAAAACTAGAAAGAGAAGTAACTTATCTCAACATTGTAAAGCCTATCTGACAAACCCAAGGCCCACATTATTCTGAATGGAGAAAACTTAGCATTTCCTCTAAAAACAAAAACAAGATAAGCATGTCTACTTTCATTACTCCTATTCAACATGGTCCTTGAAACTCTAGCCAGAGCAACCAGGCAAGAAAAGGAAATTAAAGGGATATGAATAGGAAAAGAACAGCTCAAATTATTTGCTGATGACATGATCCTATATTTAGAAGACTCAAAAAACTCCACCAGGAGACTTCTAGAATTCATAAATTAATGCAGCAATATAGCAGGATACAATATCAACACTCTTAAATCAATCATGTTTTTATACTCCAATGATAAATCTGCTGAAATAAAAATTAAGAAAATTATCCCATTTGCAACAGCTTCAAAAAATAAAACAAAACTTGGGAATCAATCTAACAAAAGAGATGAAGGACCTCTACAATGAAAACTACAGAACACTAAAGAAAGAAATTGAGGAAGACCTTAGAAGATGGAAAGACCTCCCATGTTCTCGGATAGGCAGAATTTATATTGTCAAAAGGGCCATACTACCAAAAGTGCTATACAGATTAAATGCAATTCCCATAAAAATTTCAATGACATTCTTCACAGAACTAGAAGAAGCTGTTATAAGTTTATTTGGAATATAAGAGACCCAGAATAGTCAAAGCCATCCTTATCGAAAAAGCAAAGCAGGAGTTATCATAATATCAGACCTCAAATTATACTACAGAACTATAGTAACAAAAACAGCATGGTATTGGCACAAAAATAGGCAAGAAGACCAATGGCATAGAATATAAAACACAGAAATAAACCCACATAAATATAGTTATCTGATAGTAGACAAAGATGCCAAAACATACATTGGAGAAAAGATAGCCTTTTTAACAAATGGTCCTGGGAAAACTGGAAATCCATATGTAGTAGAATAACATTTAACCCCTATCTCTCATACTACACAAAACTCAACATAGATCACAGACTTAGGAATTTACACAAAACTCAACATAGATCACAGACTTAGGAATTAGACCAGAAACCCTGCACATATTAGAAGAAAATTTTGGCCTAACATTCCAACGAGTTGACACAGAAACTGACTTCCTTAACAAGACTCCTAAAGCATAAAAAGTGAAATAAGAAATCAGTAAATGGAATGGCATCAATTAAAAAGTTTCTTCACAGCAAAGGAAACAACAGTGTGAAGTGAGAGCCTACAGAATAGGACATAATCTTTGCCACATGGTCCTCAGGGCATTAATATCCAAGATATACAAAGAACTCAAAAAACTTAACTTCCAAAAAACAAATAATCAAATTTATGAATGGGAAAAAGAACTAAACAGATGAAAGAAGAAGAAACAGAAGAAGAAATACAAATGGTCAACAAATACATGAAAAAAAATGTTCAACAGCACTAGCAATTAAAGAAATGCAAATTGAAACTAGGTTGAGATTCCATCTCACTCCAGTTAGAATGCCAAGGAAGAATAAAAATAACAATAAATATTGGTGAGGAAAAAGGTACACTCATACATTGTTGGCACAATTGAAAATTAGTGCAACCACTCTGGAAAGCAGATATTCCTCAAAAAACTAGGAATGGAACCACCATATGATTCAGTTGTCCCACTCTTTGGTATATATATATCTAAGAGATTTTTAAATAAGCATATTATAAGGACACAGGCACATCAATGTTTACAGCAGCCCAATTCACAATAGCCAAATTATGAAGCCAACTTTCATCAACTTCAACAGATGAAAGAATAAAGAAAATGTGGTACACATACACAAGAAGTATTAGTCATAAAGAAGAATGACTTTATGACATTTGCTGGTAAATGAATGGAACTGGAGATTATCATGCTAAAAGAAATAAGCCAGTCCCAAAAATTCAAAGGTCAAATGTTTTCTCTGATATGTAGAAGCTACTCGAAAATAAGGGGGAGGGTGTTAAAAATTGGAGAAAGATCAGTGGAATGAAGATCAGTGGAATGCAGGGAAGGGAAGAGTGATGGGCTGGGGGAAAGACAGTGGAATGAATATAACCTAACTTTTCTATGTACACAAATGAATATTCCACAGTGAATCTCACCATCATGTACATCCACAAAACATTAATTAAAATAAAATAACTAAGTAAAAATTATCAGAAAGATCAGTAGATGAAAGGAAGGGGATCTGGGGGATGAAGGAGAGGGGCTAAAGAAGAAATACTGGGGACTGAATTAGAACAAATTATATTCATGTTTTTATAATTATGTCAAAAATGAATCTCATTGTTATGTATAATTAAAAAGAACCAATGAAAAATCAGAAAATTTAAGTAACTTCCTGAAGATTAGCTCAAGCCAAACTTGAAATCATGTCATCTGCTTCTAAAATCAGGCCTCTCTCCTTTGCACCACAGTATTTTTCCAGGTTCATTCAAATCAGTTTTCTAAGAATTTATTATCAAGCATCTGTTAGTCCTGGATACTTCAGGGAACATATATGAGTAAGTAAGTTACAGTTCCTTTCCTTAGGTATTGGGTAAAAAAGTGGTCATTGCTGCTACTATTTGATATACATACACTTAAATGTACTATAGAGTCCATAGGCATTGACAAATATCATGCCACTCAGACCTTATAGACAAATTGCTTTCCTGAGTAAGAATTTAGTGTAGTACCCATTATTTTTAAAACTGGATGTTAGCTTCAACCCTCTGCCCTTGGGAAATGGATGAAATTGAACATAAGCACAATGTCCAAGGCTTTGTAGGAGACCAGAATCTGCCCTACAAAACCTGTGGACACTGGAGCTTACTAATTCTTCTGTTACCATCATGGTGCAAATCCTATCTCCACAAAATTACATCCTCCAAAACCTACTTATTGCAAATTGTCTATCCATTCATAAACCTGTCATGGCACTGGTTGTGGGGCAGCCAAAAGTAAGGGTCCATTGCAAATCATGTATCCTTCGGTATAGGTCACTGATCCATCTCTTCCACACTCATTATCTTCTTTTTCATTTTAGTTTCTAGGATCTCACATAAAATAATTTTATTCATATTGGAAAACTCATCATTTCCCCTATTCATCCATCAGAATGTTTTGGTCAAAATAATAATTCCATTTCTTTACTTTGATAAATAAAATATTTTGTTCCCATTATATTTTCCTCCTCCTCTTCTTTCTTTCTCTTTGTCCTTCTCTTTCTTCTTCTCCTTCTCCTCCTCCTCCTCCTCCTCTTCCTCCTCCTCCTGCTGTTTCTCTCTCTCTCTCTCTCTCTCTCTCTCTCTCTCTCTCTTCATTCTCTGTGGATGTTGCACTTATGTCAATTGAAAAGATTAATATTTATTTAAGCATAGCTTCATTGTTCTCAATTTTAAAAGATAATAAAAAATAAAAAAGATAATTAGCATATGTAGAAAAGTACCAGAATTAACTGCTAAAGATTTTCTTTAGGAATTGCTGCGACTACTAGATCAAGAGCATATTTTAGTGTTATTTTTATTATGATGGTGGTGGTTATGGTAATTCTTATTGTCTATTGAGAGCCCATGATCTGTCAAATGTTACAAGGAGTATAAAATAACAAGACATATGTTTCCATCTTTTTAAGACTTTTCCAAGCACTAAATTATGAAAATGAAGAGCTGGAAATGTAATTAATAGTCACTCAGTCACTTATTCTTGGGAAATCGGTCTGAAGAAACACATAACATGTCTCACTTGGAAAAAATGACATGTCAGCCTGATAAAATTGTTCTCCAAGCACACAGTCTGGCTTCCTTCAGTAATAAAGGTGAGCTGTGGTAAGAACACATCAGTACTAGGGCAGAGCTTAGTCTAATAATTTGAGCGCTGGTCTGTTATCTCCTTGGGTCTTGAAACCATCTTGTGCTGCCATGATTAAAACTTACACGTCACCAATTTTGTGTTTTTTTCTTTTTTGCTAGCTCTAGCCAAAATGCAGAATTCACATTTCTCCCTCTGAAATCAGTCATATGAAATCACAGATCAGTTGTGTGATTAAAAAAGAAGCAGAACCAGGACACTTATAAGTGTCAGCAAGCTATTTCTGAGTCTTTCAGTACTAGAGATAATATTCCAAGGAGAAGGACAATGTCATGCATATGAACAGGATCTATTGCTCTTTGAGTTATTTGAAAAGTAAAATGGATTTGGGTCCTTTTGCAAACAATGGTGAGTGTATTTACAGTATATGTGACTAATTTCTGTACTATTTGGGAGCAAAAAGCAAGTATGGGGCTTGGGTGGAAAAGAAAAAAAAGAGAAACCACTTATCTTTGCAAAGTCAACAGAATTGGGAACCACCTGAATGAGTTGCTTATCTTAGATAACCTTAGGGCAAAAGAGGAGGAAAGAAGGAAAGAATTATGATTCTGCCTCTCTGTGTTTGATAGCTGTGGTAATAGGTATAAGAACTTGTCATAGCAAATCATTTCCAAAGAACACCTTCATATTCCTGTACGTGCTGAAATTTGCTAGATGAATAATCACCATATTCATCAATGCCTGCAAAGAATTGGAGGAAGAAGAAAAAACAACTATTATTCTGTTCCTATCAGAAAGACATGAAAGTAACCACATTTTTGTTTCAATGGTACCGTGGAACTTAATAAAATATTAGAATCAAAATCTATAGCAAACATTCTTTATGGTATAAAGGTTCAGGAAAAAAATCAATTGAAAAGTCACCTAAGTACCTATTTATCTGTATAGGTGAACAATGAGCACACCCATCTGAATTGCTAAAATTAAAAAAAAAAACAGAAAATATCAATTATTTGTGAGGATGCAGAGGAACTGCAACTCTCAAAAATCTGATGGTGGGCGTGTGAATGACAGTGCAAAACCTGGTCCCATGTACTAAAACAGACATACACATTTCTTAGACCCAGTGCTATGGTTTGGATAAATGTCCCCCCAAAAATGTTTGTGTTAAAAGCTTGGTCATCAGGCTGTAACACTATTGGAACACAGTGGAACTTTCAGGAGCTGAGGCCTAGAGGAAGAAAATCTGTCAGTATGAAATTGTCCCTGAAGGGGATATGGAATACCAGAGTCTCCTCTTTTTCACTTCCTAACCACCATGAGTTGAGTAGCCTCTTCTACCACTCACTCCTGCTAAGGTATGCAGCCTCAGAAATTTAGAGCCAATATAAACTTTTCCTCTTTTCAAATTTATTATTTCAGGTGTTGTGTCACAGTGACAGAAATCTGACTTATACACCCAGTAAGTCCCTTTTTGGGTAAACTCAATAGAAATGTGTATGTATGTTTCTAAAATGATATATGATATATAAATTATTTATGATATGTTCCTATAATGGAATACTCTATATTACTACAGCAGCATTGAGAAAAAACTCTACAATTATACACAAAAATATGGATGAATCTTATTAACAAATGGTTGAGTTTAAAGATCCAAACACAAAAACTAGATAAGTTGAATCTAGAATTGATTTGAAAAAGACCCTAGGATGACCAAGTCAATGGATTACAGCTATTTCATTTGGGTTCACATAATGTTTGTGGGTTCTCATAATCTTTGTCACACCTGAAGTGAACAGATGGCCACTCTGTAAAAACAAGACAAAATAAAAGCAAAAACAAACAAAAAAGTCAAAGAGAGACTGGTCATACTGGATCTCAAGAATTATCACAAATATATAGTAATTAAAACAGTATAGTATGCACAAATATAAGAAAGACAAATAGATCAATAGAGCAGAGAAAAGCTCAGCTGTAAACCCTTGTGGGCTCGGAACACTAAGGCATCACAAAGGCGGCATTGCAGACCAGTGAGGAAGGGAGGGACTACTGGGCAAGCAGAGATGGAAAAGGCCTATTTTTAAAATGAAGTTAGATCCTTGTCTCACAACATGCACAAAAATAAGCACAAGTGAAAACTTCAAAATATTTGGAAGAAAATTTAGGCGAATACTCTTTTGATCTTGAGATGGGGAAGACTTTTAGATAAAAGCTATAAAAACACTACCCAATAAAAAACACATATATTCTCAAAACAGAGAATTTCCATCACAAATGTAGTTCCTATACCCAGAATCACTTTTATGTCTTTGTAGTCTTATGTCTTGCTCATTAAATTAGGCAAAGAAAAGCATGTGAATGTAGGAATATTAGATGAGTAACATGTTTTAGAAGTAATGTCAGAATATCCTGTATTTCTATGAATGAAGATTCTATGAAATTATAAAAAAAGATGTGTAATAGTTCTCTGCCTTCTTATATAGGATATTAGCTAAATTATAGCATTAAATGGCTATAGAGTAGTTGTATAATTTCTATTTCAAAATTAATTGACTTTTAAAGCTACTAATAAGGGAATTCCAAAATTGCTTGTGGACCAACACTTTATCTTCAGGCATCTGTGGGTAACCCTGGTTATGCAATTCCCAAAGTGGACTCTTTCCTTGGATAATAAGTTTTCCAAGGACAGATACCAAAGTTAAGTCTAAGGAGTGGCCCAGACACTACTGGCTATATGTTCTCCCTTTTGGACTCTGGATGAAGACAGAGACCCAGAAAAGAAAGGGCAGGTGCTAATCCATGGCTACATTGCCTAAGATCTTTTTAAAGTTCAAGTGGTTCTTGTTTAAACTTGATTTGTTTGAAGATTAAATATCATCCTGACACACACGTACACACAAACACACACATGAGCAGATTCCACTGACACACAATTTATGAGCAGATTTACAAACTGAAAAATGCTTTGTGTGCTGAGAATACAGAGCCACATTTGTTGTGTCTACCAAAGTTCACAGTCTGACTGCAGTAGGTGGTTTCAAACAGCAAATATGCTGACTGAGGGAAATGCTGACATTATTGTTATATTAAGATTAAGTAATCTTTTTCCTCAAATTAAGATGATATTCCTGAGTGTAATTCCCAAGTGCAATGAAATCTTATAACATTGCTATTGTCATATGTGTATCATGGCCAGGGAAGGGGAAGGTGAAGGAATTTTAAATTGGGCACATCTATATGGCCTACATTTATTTTAAGCATTAAAATTTTAATGAAAATTTTATTCTTCAACAATAGTTGTCTGGAATATATTATAAGCTGCTATACATCAATATGAGAAAGACAAGCAAGCCGAAAGAAAAATGAACAAGAATATAAATAGGCAACTAACAAAAAACTTAATATATGTTTAGTTTCATTAGGTACCAAAAAAATCAAATTTCAATGAGATAGCATTTCATATCCATCAGAGGGTTGACTATTGGTAAATCTGTTAACACTGAGTTTGAGTGAAAATATAAGGAAACGATAACCCAGACGTCACTGGAGGAAACATAAGTGCATAAAATCACCTTGAAAAACAGTTTGGCAATACCTAGTTGAAGTCAAATGTGTGCACATCCTGTTGCAGCATTATTGCTTCTAGGTGTCATCAAAAGGAAATTCTCAATCATGTACATAAGAAATTCAATATAAAGATGGTCAGGCCCATTCATGTTAAAACACTAGATAAGCTAGGGAAAGAAAGAACTTTACCTCAGTATCATATCATGGCCCTGTATGACAAACCCAAAGTCAGCATCATACTGAATGGAGAAAAGCTGAAAGCATTTCCTATAAAATCAGGAAAAAGACAAACATGTCTCTGCTTACTACTAATATTCAATGTAGTTCTTGAAGCTCTAGCCTTAACAATCAGGCAAGAGAAGGATATCATAGGGATTGAACAAGAAAAGAAGTCCAATTATCTCTGCTTGCTGATGACATGATCTTATATCTAGAAAACTCCACCAGAAGCTTCTAGAACTGATAAACATGTTCGGCAAAGTAGCAGGACATATCATCAATATGCATAAATCAATAATTTCTACACTCTAATAACAAATCCAAAGAGAAAAAAAATTTTAAACTATTTATTTTACAATAACCTAAAATAAATGACAAAATACTTGGGAATAAATCTAACCAAGGAGGTGAAAGACCTCCACAATGAACACTACAGAACACTGAAGAAAAATATGGAAGACATTAGAAAATGGAAACCCTTGCATGTTCTTGGATAGACAGAATTAATATTGTCAAAATGGCTGTTATTTGAGGCATTATACAGATTCCATGCAATTCCCATCAAAATACCAATAACAGTCTTCAACAAACTGGAACAAAAGTTCTAAAATTCATTTGGAAGAATAATACACCCCAAATAGCCAAAACAATACTGAGCAAGAAGAATGATGCTGGAGTCATCACGACACCTGACCTCAAATTATGCTACAGAGATGTAGAAACAAAGACAGCATGGTATTGACACCAAAACAGATGAGACCAGTGGACTAGAAGAAAAGACAGAGACAAACCTACATAAATACAGTTATCCGATACTCAGCAAAGGTGCCAAAAACAAACATCAGAGAAAAAACAGCCTTTTAAATAAATGTTCTGGAAAAACATATGAATATATATATGTAGACTATATACTGAATATACATATATAAAAGAATGAAATTAGATCCCTATCTTGCAACCTGCACAAAAGTTAATTCAAAGTAAATCAAAGACCTAGGAAATAGACCAGAAACTTTGAAATTTCTAGAAGAAAACATAGAATCCACATTCCAACATGTTAGCACAGTCACTGACTTCCTTAACAACACCCTTAACCTCAAGCAATAAAACCAAGAATCAATAAGTGGGATGACATCTTATTTAAAATGTTTCTCACAGCAGGGGAAAAATAGTGTGCAGGGAGAGCCTACAGAATGGGAGAAGATCTTTGCCATTTACTCCTTCAACTGTGGATACCAAACTCAAAAAACTTGACACCAAAAAAAATCTAATCAATGAATGAAACAGACATTTTTCAAAAGAAGAAAAACATGTGGCTAACGAATATATGAAAAGTGTTCAATGTCCCTAGCAATCAGAGAAATACAGATCAAAACTATACTGAAATTTCATCTCACTCCATTTAGAATGACTATCATCATGAGACAAATAAGGATGGGGTGGGGATACACGTATACAGTGTTGGTGGGCTGTAGATTAGTACCACCACTCTGGAAAGCAATATGGAGATTCTCAAAAAACCAGGAATGGAACCGTCATATGACTCAACCATCCCACTTCTTGATATTATCCAAAATAACTAAAATCAGCATACTATATTGATATAGAAACACCAATGTTTATAGCAGCTTAATTCACTATAGTCAAGTTATGGAACCAGCCCAGGTACCTAACAAATGGTAAAGAAAATATGACATGAGATATATACATATACACATATATGTACATAATCATAATTTCTTCTTTATGGTTGAGTAAAATGCTACATGGATAGATAGAGATGTAAATATTCCCTTCTTTATGGCTGAGTAAAATAGCTCAGCCATAAATAAGAATGAAATACAGCATTGGCTGGTAAATTGATGGAGCTGGAGAATATCATGCTAAATTTAAAAAGCCAGACTCAGAAAATCAAGGGTCAAATATGTTTTCTCTCAGATGTGGAGGCTAGAGCAAAATAAAGGGGGGGGTGAGTGGGGGGCCCATGAAAATAGAAAAGAGATCAGTGGAGTAGAGGAAGAAGATTGAGGAAGAGGAGGAGTGGGAAAAGGAAGGAACTGTAGGATGAAATTGACCCAATTATGTTATGTACATAGATGAATGTATCACAGTGAATCCCACCTCTATGTATACCTATAAAGCATTAATTAAAAATAAATAAATAAATAGAAGGAAAACCAGCATAGTGGAGGAAGGGGAACAGAGATAGGGAGTAGGGAAGAGGAAGAGAAAGAGGAAGTAATGGGTACTGAAATAGAGCAAATTATATTCCATGTATGTATGATTATGTCAAAATGAACCCCACTATTATGTGTAGCTATAATGTACTGATAAAACATTTTTAAAAGATGTTCATGAAGCACTGTTTGTAAAAGCAAATATGTAGGAACACCTACTCTCCCTCAGTAATCAAATTGATAATTCAATGATACAGGTTAAAATGGAACAATTGTGTTCAATTAGATTTACATGGGAAAGTCTTGAAACATAGCTGTGAGTGAAAACAGATGCAAAATGCTACATTCGATACAATGCCATTTATGTGAATGCTAAAGCACCAAATAACATTGATAGAAACACATGTATATGAGCTGGGTGTGGTAGTACAAGCCTTTAATTCCAGTGACTTGGAGGCTGAGGATGGAGGATCACAGATTCCAGGTGAGGCTCAGCAATGTAGCAAGGTTCTAAACAACTTGAGACTCTGTCTCAAAATAAAAAAATAAAAAGGGCTGGAGATGTTGCCCAGTGATTAAAGCACTCCTAGATTCAAACACCAGAATGAAAGGAAGAATAGAAAAGAAAGACTCAGATGGTAAACATCAGAGCAGTAATGAGAATGACATTATCATCACAGATCTGGATAGTGAAAGGGGAATACAGTTATGAATAGGACTTTACTATATATTATTTTTAAATTATAAAGATCAGAAGCAAATACAGTGAAATGTTAACATTGCTTCATCACAGAGGTGGGTAGATAGGTTGCTGTTATATGCACATATATATTTTATTTTCTTGTTTAGAAGTTTGTATAATTGAATGGGTTTTTGTTTGTTTGCTTTGGTACAGGGGATTGAACTCAGGGGTACTTGACCACTGAGCCATATTCCCAGCCTGTTTTTATATTTTATTTAGAGACAGGGTCCCACTGAGTTGCTTAGTGCCTCACCTTTGTTGAGGCTGGTTTTGAACTCGAGATCCTCCTGCCTCAGTCTCCCGAGCCTCTGGGATTACAGGTGTTCGCCACCGCACCCAGCATGAATGTTAAAAGGGTTAAGTTTGTAGAATTCTTTTTTTTTCTCTTCATGGGGAAAAAGAAGGGAATTTGAATATTTCCTCTATCAAATATTCCTTTAAAGTTTTATTTGCCAAAGCTTCCTTCTTCCTTGTTTAGGGATTAGTAACTCCAAACCATATTTACTTATGTGGTTCATTCTGAAAAAGAGAAGATTTGGCTGGTTTACATAAAGCTCCACATTAACCTAGATTCTGAGTTAGAGGTTCCAAACAGAAGTATTTTCTCTGGCAGACCTGAAAGGAAAAAAGTCAAAAACATTTTAGTGTTGACACAGAAAAGCCATAAAGGTCACTGAATCTGTGATCCTTCATGGTATCCACAGTGAGTCCAGAAAATTTGCCTCTCCTACCAACTATTTGGTTCAAGGTCATCAGAGCAGATGGACATTCTGGAACATGCTTGTTGCTGTCCTTAGATTGACACTTTCCGCTTAGCGTACTGCTTGTACCTGTTTTCAAACTCTTACCCTTTGAGTGACTATCGCAATGTTCATAAACCAAAGGAAGTCCCTTGTTCCTGCTGATTCGTGCATGCTAACTTTTTTTACTTATGTAATAAATTTATATTTTATAAAGTGGACATTTTCTTCAAGGTATAAACTTGTCAGTGTGCACCTTTTGGTAGAGAAGCAAAGGCTTTTTCTCCACATATAAAGATAATGAAACCTATGTTCTCTACAGTGCTATGTACCTTTACAGGTATTAAAAGAGCAAATGTAAAGAGGTTTGATTTTTTTTTAACAAGTGAAAAATGACACCTAACTTGTACTATTGGAATTATATGTAACCCAAATAAATGCTTCCTGAAAATTATTATTTAATATGTAAAATTATATTTGATGGAGATTAAGTTTCAACATATAAATGGGGAAAGGAACCCAAACATTCAGACCAGAGAAAAGATTGCCTGTGTAGACATCATAACAATGTCTGTGGGTTTATGAAACAAAAATAAGCATACAAGTTCGGAAGTGGGTATCTGAAATCAGTGTGATCTGTATATCTTTGCATTATGAAGAAAGAGGGAAAAATACTGATTAATTTTAGAATGAGTTAGTATTTCTGGTTATTACTAGGACCATAGGAATAGTATGTTTACTATAAGAAAGTGAAATGATGAGGAAATCCTCTCATATAAGTAGAGACAGGAGAAAAAAAATAGAATAAATAGCCCAAAATTAGAAGAGAAAAACAAATCTGTGTTAACATGAAATGAAGTGGAATAAACGAAAAATTAAATAAATTAAAAAATAAATACTGTTAGGCAACATGAAAAGTATTGATATATGAGGTTTTTGTAAGAGACTTAAGGATCCAAATGATTCAAAGTAAAAACATGGAAAATTAAAACTTATACAGAAATGGGGATAGCTACACTAATACTGGGCAAAACAGACTCTCTTGCAATGTGTGTAAAATATAAATATTTCACTTCATAATGAGAAATTTTTTCAATTAATGATAATATATAACAATGGTAAGTGTTTGAAAATATAGCTTCCAAGTATATTTTGTTAAAGTTGACAAAAAAACACAGAAGAAATAAGTAAATTCACAGAATAGAGGAAGATTTTTTCACACACCTCCCTCAATAATTGATAAGCCTACCTCTCTCTCAAGAAAAATATTGTATAAAATTCAATAGGAATAATGCATAAAAATAAAAAATAAGGTTTTTACATGCTATCTTTAGAAATTTTGAATGTGGTTGATGTAAAGTAAATTGTTTTAGTAAGTGATTGCAAAATAAACAAAAGATTATACATACATTAATATTTGACAATTTATTTCAAATCAAAAGAGATACATTAAAAGCGTACTTCTTTGGCTTTTTGGTAAAACCTTATGTTAAGTAAATAATGCACATTGAGCCAAACAAAGAAAACTTCCCTTTTGAAAAGTATTTCAAATGATGAACATGTTTTTATTTATTCACATTTTAAATTTATAAAATTTTAGTTCAATAATCCACAGTCACTAAGCACTTTTTAAAATTAGTCTTTTTTTAAATTCATGCTCATAGATTGTGTCATTTATCTTCAAAATGGGACAAGAACAGTTTAAAATTATTTTATTTGAATTATGTTTTCTAAGAGAGGGCTCTATGTGACTCATCTTTGAAATTTTTCATACAATTTGCTGAGCCTCACTTGCTGGAATGAAATTTTCCAGTAGGCTTGATGTCATGAAGGCTTCAGGAACAGCCAACAGTGAAGCAAAGTGTCATAAATTGTCCCGTGGTTTATGGATCACTGACTGAGTGAGTCAGACCAGGACTCACTACAGGAGTCTGACAAGCTCCTGAGATTCCAGTCTGAGCAGTAGACAGAGTCTGGATAATATTCACTGCTCCAAAAGGGTGTTGGCTTTTCCTCTCCTAATCTGAGACCTGCATTTTGAAGTGAAGATGACATTTGGTTTCCCATTTGTGACATGTTCTAGAAATTGCCATACTGGCATTCTATTTGAATAAGGGTAGGAAAAGGCAAATCCAGGTATATCTTACATAGAGTAAAAATGCATTCTTTTTAAGGTATAACATTTGATGAGTTTTGACAAGATCCCAACCCATGTAATCAACACCATAATCAAGATATAGAATATTTCCATCAAGCCCCAAAGTTTCCTCTGCCCTTTTCAGTCAGTCACATTGTCCCCCATCTGTCCCAGATAAATACAGATCTACTTTTCACCACTGTAGAATTTTTAACTGATACATAAAGTTGTACCTATTAATGGGGTACCAGGTGGTGTTTTGATACATGCCTACATTGAGCAATACTCAAATCAGGATAAGCATATCTACTTCCTCAGTTGTCATTTCTTTAAGTCAGAAATTCTCAAAATCCTTTCCTCTAGCTTTTTAAAAAGTATGCAGTCCATTATCATTATCCATAGTCACCCTACTGAGCCATCAAATACCAGAACTTATTTCTCCTAACTAGAGTTTGGTACCTGTTGATCAACCTCTCCCTACTCTCTCTGGCCTCCAGTAATCACTATTGTACTGTCATAAAAGATCAACTTGTTTAGATCGTGAGAGAGATCATGCAGTACTTATCTTTCTCTGTCTGGCTTATTTCACTATTGTTGATCTCATATAAGATCAACTTTTTTAGATCATGAGAGAGACCATGCAGTACTTATCTTTCTGTGTCTGGCTTATTTCACTTAACATAATGATCTCCAGTTCCATCTGTGTCATCACAAACATAAGAATTTCATTGTTTCTTGGATGAACAGTGTTTTATAAAGGTCAGAGAGTGCATTATGTCTTCCATCACTCGGTAGAATTCTGTGAGCCGTGTTCATGTTGGTGCAGTACTCATTTCTTTTAGTTGCTGGATAGGATTCCATATTATAAGATTATATATTATAAGATTATATTCAGTCTTTCATGCTTTCATCGATTTTAGTTTTTTTTTTTTTTTTTGGTTATCTTGAATAAAGTTGCTATGAACATCCATGTTCAATACATTTGCAGAAAGAAGCTTTAACTGCTCTTGAATAAATACCTGGGCGTGCATATATTAGATCATATGATTGTATAGTTAAGTTTTATAAGAAATGGACAAGTGTTTTCTGAAGTGGTTGTCCCACTTTACACTCCCTCCTGTGATGCATGAAGAGTACCAGTTGCTCCACATCTTCTCCCAATAATTGGTATCCATGCTTTCAAATTTTAGCTATTGTCTTTTAGGCCTCTGACTATAATATTAATTTGTAATTCCCTTATGCCTAATAATGTTGAGCATAGTCCCATGTGCTTAAAATTGGCCATGTACATGCCTTCTATAGTTCACTATTTCTTATTTTTTAAATTATGAATCTTATCAGATATGTGTATTACACTTGTTTTATGGTCTGTGGCTTTACCTCCTCATTTTATTAACAATGTTGTTTGAAAATCAGCAGTTTTTAATTTAAATCCAATTAATCAAAGTTTTCCTGTGTAAATAAAACTTTTACCTACTTAGAGGTTATAAATTTTTTCCTGCAGATCATTTAGATACAGATATATTTTAAGTTTGTGTATGCTATGAAACAAAAGTCAAGGTTTATTTTATACCATGAGGATATCCAGTTCTTCCAGCACCATTGATTGAAAAACTATCTTTTTCCCCATGGGACGGACTATCTTAGAAATTTGTAGAACACTAGTTGGCCACATATGTATGTCCTAAAAGTCATATTTAAGAACTCAACCCCAGGAATTAGAATTCCTAAATTTAAATACTGTCTCAACCACTTACAGGATAGTCACCTTGAGCAACTTCTTTAACTACTGGAAGACCCAGCTTACTCATTCTACTCCAAGCATAAATAAGGGGATGAGCTTATGCCCAATGCCCTTAACCATGTGACTTGCCACAGGTTACTCACATAGATTGGTAGCAACACTGGGAGTTGAACCCAAATCATTCAGCCTTCTGTTCATAGCTCATTGTACTCTAGAAAATTGGCCCTCTCAAAACACCACAAATCTCTCAAATTCTTTCTATAACTTTGAGTAAACGCTCAGATTTCATCAAGCTGACTTTTCACATGCTTACATGTGAGAGAAAAGCAAGCAGCTTACCAAGCTATTTAAAGATTTGTGAACTTACAATCATACTTTTTATAATTCCTATAAGAAAAATTCCAGTCAAAAATTCCCAGAATAGGTGTCATTTTTAAATATTCATTTCAAGTATCTCTTTGTGTATGTGTAATTATTTAATAATCTAATAGTTTAAAATAATGACCTCAAAGTAAATTCAGATAAGCAAGTGGTCAGAACAAATAAATGAAATTAATTAATAATTGATGCAGGGTTACTATAGGATGGCCTTTAAGTCTTTGAATAAAAGTAGTTTAATTCTGGGATTGTGAAGTTCTAAATAAAGCAGAAAAGCTGCAGTATCAAAAGTTATTCCAGGGAATCTCACACCAAAAGGAAGAAGCAGAGAAACTTTCTCACCAGAACTATCTCTTTTTGTCTGTGGAAATTTTGCTTTGAATTTTACTAAGAACTTTCTTCATTGCAGTCTAAGTGCTGAACTGTCATAGTTCCTCTGATAATAAATTTCAAAAAAAAAATTGTGACATGAGTATATATAATGTGAAAATGAAATGGTACTAAAGCCAGTTTGATTTGGCAAAATATGTAAGCGGCCCACAACTTAAAATCAAAATTGTGTTTCATTTGACATATTCACTTCTCTTTTCATCAAAAAATACAGATCCAAGGATGTAAGCATGAATCTAACACAATTTGAAAACTTACTTCTTTCAAAGATATGGCATGTAGATAGGAATATTACCTTCTCAACAGAACAAAACACACAATGTCTGTGGCCAGCATAGAGATTCAGGGATTAAATGTGAAGAAGTATTTATTGAATGCTAGGTGGCTGACTGGTTTTCTCTCATTGTGACTCCCACTGATACTATCATGCTGGCTCCATTGGTACTTGGTGTTCCATTTTGTTAGATACATGCATGGAAATACACCTGTGTTGTGTTTTTCTTGATTTGGGAGAAAACATAATTTGACATTTAAAAAATTTTTCAAATAAAAAGAAAAAAATACATCCAGGAAATAGTGTTGTAGAAACAGTTTGAAAAGTCCTGTATTTGATTGTAGACATCTCTATTTTAGGACATTGAATCTCTCATGTCCTAAAATAAGGTTACTTCTAGGGGAAGATTGTCACCTGTGGCATGACATCAAGGGGTTCCTTTTGAGGCACTTTGACCTCATAGAATAAAAACCAGAGAAAGTTTCCCAGTCAATAAGTAGTCCATGAAATTATCTTCCACTCTGTTTAAGAAATGAATGGACACTGTGGGTGCCAACAGAGATTTCAGCCTATTTAAGACCATCTCATAAAGCAGTTAACTTCCATATGGACTACACGTACAGCTACAACATAGTCATAGTGTCAAAAAATGTCAATGATAGCCATGACCTTATAACTGTCATGTATTAAGCTCCAATTATGTACCAAAATGTATGATATGTGCTTTACAAACTGAATTCTATTTAAAACAAGAACTAGATGCTATGTAAAGTGTTAATTATTAAATACTACTTATTTATTTATTTTTGGTACTGGGGGTTGAACTCAGGGGCACTTTACCACTGAGCTACATCCCTGGTCCTTTATAATTTTTGATGGGGTCTCACTAAATTGCTGAGGGTCTGGCTAAGTTGTTACAGCTGCCGTTGAATTTGGATCCTTCTGCCTTAACCACCTGATTTGTTAAGATTACAAGTATGTGCCACTTCAACCAGCTGAGTTATTAAATACTTTAAATAAGGTCTTATTTTTCCTACAAGTGGATTTCATTCATTTGTTTTGAAATAAGTCTAAATATTTTTATTATAGCAAAATACAAATTATACAAAACTTACACAGTCATTTTTACATGTACAGTTTAGTGACATGAAGAACATTCACATTGTTAGACAATCATCACCACCACTACCTATATCCATAACTTTTTTTCTAAGATCGGAACAAGACAAGACGACCACACTTATCACTATTATATAACATAGTAGAATATGAAAGTCCTACCCAGAGAGACAAGGCAAGAAAAAGAAACACAAGTCATCCAAATCAGAAAACAAGTTAAATTTTCTCTGATGACATGATTCTACATGTAGAAAACTCTGAAGACTCCATTATAAAATTGTTGGGACTAATAAATGAATTCAGTAACATATAAAAATCAGCTGCATTTTGATACAGTAATAAAAAAACTATGGAAAAAGAAATTAAGAAAACAGTTCCTTACAACAGCATCAAAAAGGATAAAACATTTAGGAACAAATTTAACCAGGGATATAAAAGATCTGTATATTGATGAAAGAAATTAAGACACAAATAAACGAAAAGATACAAACGCTCATGAATTATAAAATTTAATATCATTAAAATGTCCATTCTATGCAAAGCAATCTACAGAATAAATACAATTTTCTCAAAATTCCAATGGCATTTTTCAAAAGAAGTTGAAAAAAAATACAATCCTAAAGTTCATTATGTCTTAGTCTGTTTGAGTTACTATAAAAATCATAAAATAGGTGACTTATAAACTACATAAATTTATTTCCCACAGTTCTGGAAACTTGAAAACCCCAGGATAAGGTGCAGGCAGATTTTCTGTTTGGTGGGGGACAGCTCTCTAATTCACAGATGACATCTTTTCACAGGGCCCCCACTTGGTGGGTGGGCCAAGGAAGCTTTCTGGGACCTCTTTTATAAATGCAGTAATTCGGTTCATTGTTAGATATTCAGACCTGATCACCTTCTAAAGGCTCCACCTCCTAAAACTGTCATACTGATGATTAGATTTCAAAATGTGAATTTGAGGGAGACACAAATGTTCAGGTCATAGGATTATAGAACCATAAAAGATCTCAAAGAGTTAAAGCAATTTTGAGCAAGAAAAAAAAAGAAAAGAAAATTGACAATATCACATTTATTGATTGCAAGTTATAGTGCAAAGCTATAGTAATCAAAACAGAATGGCACCCACAGAAATAGATACATAGGTCTATAGAATGGAGTTCAGAAATAAAATAAACATAGGCACTCACAGTCAACTAATCTTTGAAAGAGTGGCCAAGAGTACAAAAAGAGAAAACAACAGATTCATCAATAAATGGTGGTGAGAAAATTGGATATCTATGAGTACAAGAGTGAAATTGGACTCTTATACCAAATGAAAAATGCAACTCAAAGTGGTTTAAATATTTAAGTGTAAGGCCTGCATCAGTAAAACTTCTAGAAGAAAACACTGGAAATCAATTTCTTCACATTGGTCTTGGCAATGAATTTTTGGATATAACATGAAAAGCATAGGCAATAAAGGAAAAAATAATGTGAGTTACATTAAACCGTCTGCACAGCAAAGCAAACAATCAGCAAAATAATCAGACAACCTACAGTACACGAGAAAATAAGGAGCTGACATCCAAAGCACATAAGGAACTCATACATCTCAATAGCAAAGAAACATACAAACTAATTTAAAAATGGACAAAGGACCTGATAGACAGTTTCCAAAAGAAGACATACAAATGGTGAAGAAGCATAGGAAAAGGTGTTCAATATCACTAATCACTAGAAAAATGCATATCAAAAATCATAATATCATCTCATGTCTGATCACAAGTGTTGGTGAAGATTCAGGGAAAAGGGAACCCTGATACATCGTTGGAGGAAGCACAAATTGGTAGAGAGAATGGGAAACAGTATAGTGTTTCTCTTAAAAATTAAAAATAGAATTTTCAGATGATCCAGAAATTCTACTTCCACTCTTTATCAGAAGAATTTAAATTAGGATCTTGAAGACATGTTTGCACTTCCATGTTCATCATTGTGGCATTGTTCACAGTAGTTAAGATACTGACAACCTAAATGCCCTTCAACAGATGAATGAGTAAAGGAAAATTTGAGATTACACACACACACACACACACACACACACACACACACACACATATATATATATACACTCAAATACATATCACACAAATATACATGTGTGTATCTATAAACAATGGGATATCATTCAGCTTTTAAAAAAGAAGGAAATTCCACCGCTTGCCACAATATAGTTGGACCTGTAGACTAGTATACTAAATGAAGTAAGCCAGACAAAGACAGACAAGCACATTATCATCTCATGTATATGTAAAATTAAAAATGATAGAGGCAGAGAGTAGAAGGGTGGTTGCAGGGGCTTTCAAGGAAAAGAAACAGAATGATGACAGTCAATGAGCTTAACACTTGAGTTATATAAAATAAGTTAGTCATGGAGATCTACTCTACAGCAGAGTGCCTGTAGCTCACAGCACTGTGCTGAATACTTAAAGTTTGCTAAGAAGTAGATCTTATGTTAATGTTTTTACATCCCCTCAAAATAAATAATTATAATGAGTAAAGGGGCCTGGGAGGAACAATGTGTCTAAAACCTGTCGGTGTGATGATTTTATATGTGCATGTTTTTCCCCCAAACAAAATTGAGTTGTATGCATTAAATATGTATATATGGATAATTAAAGGAGTTTTTAAAAAGCACAAATTGCTCACAAAAGTTATTATGCAATAGAATTTAATTCAGTGAAATAATATTGGTGTACTTGAGAAAAAGACTAAAGAGTGGTAAGGACACTCGGAAGGGGAGTTGAATTTCAAAGCACTCCACCCAAATAGCCAAGGGTCAATCAGAGCACAGGCACTGCAAGCTTCCTATTTGCAGGACTGTTTCAATTTCAGATTTTGATCAGAAAGTACCTCTTTCTTCCCTCAAATTCCCCACTTACTTATGTTTGAAATTCTTTTGTGATGATAACTGCCCTTCATCTTTCATTAGATACCTAGATTAAAATGTTCAAAACAGATAAAAAAATTAACAGTAAGATGTGCAGGACTAGATTATATTTTTTTTCACTTTGGAAAAAAAAGTATTTCAATAATGGAGGAGTGCTAGAAGGAAACTGGAGTGATTTGGCCATAGTAGTTATGCAAAGAGGAAGACAAAGTCCCTTTACTCACAGTTTGACCATGGACTAGCCATGCACATCAACTTCTGTGGACCCTGCTTTTGGTTTTAGTGTAACAATCTAGGATTTCACACCTAAGAATACGTGACCAGACATCTACAGACCTATCTGGTATCAGAAGAATTTCAAAAGGCATCGTTGTTATGTATTCATCTCCCTGGGTGGAGCAAGAAATTAAGCAGATAGAATAAACAGGTGTGGCTTTGAATTTTATTTGATACTAACTGAACCTACAGGAAATAAGTTCCTTAAATAATGATGTCTTCCTTTATGGTAATTCCCCAAATAGAGTTCTGGAAAATAGTTTTCTTGGAGAAGTTGTTTCGTTTTCTATTATGTCTTGGTAGGTGCCATTGGCATTTCTGGGAATATGTCACTGGTGCTTTGCGTGGTCTCACCTCCACCACATATTTCATTGCCAATAAAGGTGATAATTTTGTCTTCAAAGGAACATAGAAAAAAGAGGAAATCTTTTGAGGCAAGCCCTAGAAAATTTTATATGTTGTTTATTCACCTGTGTTTTTATAGAGAACATCAAACAGCATATATTCTTTGAAGTCAAGACAGTTTCGTTACATGCTCAAGATAGCAAGATAACTATGAGAAACTAAGGAAAATTGAAAGGAGTAAGAGAACTGATAGGAAAAGGCCTTCCTGCCCTAGGATGCCACACTTGCTGTAGAAATTCTCATTTTTGTGTGTTCCCTTATTTATTGTTTATTTTGCAGTATTTTATTGTTTTTAAAAATACAGGATTTTTTAAAAAACTAAATGAAGAAAAACAGTGTATTTCCACAATTTCAGAGCAAAACTTATTTCTCTGGGAGGACTATAAATTCAATGCATGGTGGGAATCAGGGGGTCAGCTCTGGATTTACCACATATCCTAAAAGATGTAGTAAAGAATTTTCCAATCCTATTGATATCATTACCCTAGGTTCATGTATGAAGACATGAATGGTGTGACTCTATTTTTGTACAACCAGAAAAATGAAAAATTGTGCTCCATATATGTACTATGGATTGAAATGCATTTTCTGTGATATATAACAAATTAGGACAAATTTTTAAAAAGTCAATGTCACACAAAAAAAGAATTTTCCAATCCTAAATACATGTAATTTAATATTATGTATGGCTGTGCCACTAATAGGTCTTTCACATTTTTGAGAACGAATGGTAAGAATGGAGGTAATGGAGTGATTTTTGCAACTGAAATATGCTGACAGTTACTATAACTGCCAACAATAACACATAGGGTCATGTATCTCCCACTGCAAAAGTCCCTGAGGAAATTCCCAGCCTCCTTTCTCAGCAAGAAAGTTACCAAACTTCAGTAGAAACTCAGAAACACAAAGCATCATGGCAGCATATAGTTAGTACCACAAATAAAGTGAGGACACATCTCATTTTGTAACTAGAAATAAACAGGTGCCATAGCTTCTATGATATTAAATCACATAAGTAGAAAGCACATTGATGGACGCAACAGATAGGTGCCTTAGAAATGTAGCCTGAAAATTACTGGAGTTTCCACCCCTTTCCCTGGGGTGGAATATTTTTCTCATACCTGTTTTTAGTTCACCACCCCTTCATTTTTTGGAGAAAATTAACAACTGACAGAGTAGAGAAGACTAGAAACAGTGATTGTAAGAGTAAAGGATCTTCACAGAGGGGGAATAAATTATCCACAAACAGAGATGAGACGCCAGTTCATTATTTGTGTTATTATCTCTAAAATAATTTACAGAAAAGATGAAAATAGAGATTGTTCTAGTGTGGTGCTCAGGGAGGCTTGGATTTCTAAAGTTCCTCTCAATCTCAAGAAATAATGCAATTTAGTGTAATATCAGATTTCCTGAGTTTGGTATCTCACTTAATATTTGTAAATGAAGACATTGTCTATTTAAACATTATTAAAATAATTAAAATTTATGGGAAACCATGTTATCATCAAATATGAGGCTGATAAGCCCACTGAAATTGCATGGGCAAAGCTGGCTATGGTTGTATTATTAAGTGTGTCAGCACAGGTTTATTCTATCCCATGTATCAATTCCAAAATCTGTCTTATTTCCTTTCTCATTTTCACAAAATATGCTTTAAATGTTTAGATGAGTGCTTTATTTGATCAAGATTGGGGATAAAATGGAAAGCAAGCAGACCCAACCCATTGCCCTCATGGGGTTTATGGTTTAATGAGAGTCAGATAATAGCTAATAATCACACACACACATGCAAACATGCATATACACACACATAGCTGTGGAAGTATTATGAGGTGAGTACCTTTCCATATATAGAGAAATAAAACTTTCTGAGAGAATACTTATCCTTACTATGTGCAATCCACTCTGAACTTTTTTATCTCATTCTGTAATATTTCCTTTATTAAAAAATAGTTTCTTGCCAGATATGATGGCACATGCCTGTAATCCCAACAGCTCAGGAGGATCACAAGTTCAAAGCCAGTTTCAGCAACTTAGTGAGGCCCTAAGCAATTTAGCAAGACCCTGTCTCAAAAAAAACAAAACAAAAACCCTGGGGATATGGGTCAGTAGTTAAGCATCTCTGGGTTTAATATCTCATACAAAAAAGAAAAAGCAGTTTCTGGTCATAAGTTTTTAAATTTATTTTATAATCTACTACCATGAGGGAAATTAGCTTAGTCATAAGAGTCATAGAAGCCTTCCCTTAAGGAAGTGATGATTGAGTTGAGGTTGAAGATGAGTAAGAGTTAACTAGGTAAAACAAGGCAGAAAAGAGGCACTTAGTCAGAGAACACCAAGTGCAAAATCAGGGCAGAGGAGGAAGCAGATGTGTGCTTGGGACCAAAGGAAGGACAATGCATGGCTGTGGTGCAGAGGGCAAGGAAGAGCTAGCACCTGGTGACAGTGGGGAGAAAGGATGGCCAAAGCCAGGCAGAGTTCTTCAGTGACATGTTAAGGATTGTTTCCACTGTTGTCATGTATTTAAAAAAAAAAAAAAGGATTGCTGTCTTTGAGAACAAGGAGATGGCAGTGAAGATTTGCTTTTTGAGATTGTGTGAGCTAATTGTGCATAACATAGGGATAAAGATGGACACAGGCAGGACACTGAATTAACGCAAGAAAGGAACACCATACCTTGGGTCTAATTATATGGAAGCAATTATGAAAAAAAAGTGTATTCTAAACATTAAAAATTAATTCCTGTTATAACACAAACAGAATGGCTTATAAATACTGACTCTCACACATATCAGTTTCCACATAATCAATTACCCAGGGAAGTGGATTTAAATGACTTCCTGGGCCCTACACTTTGATGATTATAATTTGAGTTTGTGGTAGAATTCTGGTATATTGACATATTTTAAGTCTCCTTAGGAATTCTGATGTACATGTAGAGAGCTATTAAGAAGATATAATTATCTTCTTTTAATTCATTTTCCTATATGACCTACTGCAATTCTTTGTATACAAATACTATCCATATGATGGTGATCCTCAAATTTGTATACTCAACAAGACCTCTCTGCTGAATTATACATTCCTAATTTCAGCTGTTTACATGTTTACTTGGATGATTTAACAGGAATTAATATGATTAAATGTATCTTTAAATTCCCAGTCATTTCCCATCTCATCTTCTCCTTGAGTTTCCCTGTCTTAGCTATGACAATTTCACATTTCCCCCTCACTCAGATGAATCATCCACACTACATCATGTATGCCAGGCATGATAGGAAGTCCTATTAGCTGTACTTTCAAAGACCCTCCTCAACCCAAAGACTTACCACCAGCTCCACTCTAGACCAAAGCATCATCATCCTGCAGCCATACTGGTGGTACAGTCTTCATGTTAGTCTCTCTCCATCTTCCTTTACTTCCTTTTGTTCTATTTTTCATGTATCTTGTGTAGAAAATTTAATAAAGAAAGATCATTTTACTATTCAATATTCTCCAAATGGCTTCATAATCAATATAGATGAAACCCAAAGTTCTCATCATACCCTACAAGAGACAAATATTTCAATCTCACAGCCTCTGACTTTTTCTTATTAATATTGCTTAGCCACAAAAGTCTTTAAATTCCTACCTTAGAATCTTTAACCTGTTCTTCTGTCTGCCTGGAACACTCTTCTGACAAAGCTACATGATATCTCCCTCACTTCTTTTAGATTTTTGCTTAATTATGATTGTAGTGGAGTCCTCAGAGCATGCAATATAAAATACATATGTACGCATACATGTATACACACAAACACACACACACACACACACACACCTTTTTTAAAAAAAATGTCAACTATTGCCCCACCTTCAAAATAGAATGGCTAATCCTTGAGAGACAAACTGTCTCATTGCTAGTGCCTTTAAAATTGCTTGGTTCTTAGTAGAAGTTCAATAAATATTTGGTTAATGAATTAAGGAGTGGTATATGGGGAGAAGGTGTGGTGAGAGGGGCCTGGTGAAGAGAATGGGTGAGTGGCAGGGTTTGGGGAAGTGCCAAATGGCATCTTTGACATATGCCTTGCCATGTGAAAAAGTTATATTCCCATCCCTCTTCATGTAGAAGCTATGCATATACAAAGAGGACCTTGAAGAGGCAAGGAAGGATATTAGGCAGTGGTTACCTATGTTAGTTCTGCTGTCAGACAGCTTGATTTTAAACTACAGTCCCACCATTTTTCAGTATGATCTTGGTCAAGTCACTCAACCTTGCTAAACTTCTACCCTCATTCAAACATGGGATAAAAGTTTTACAGAAGATTAAATAAAGATAATTCATAAAATGTGCATTAAAAAGGTAGTTGTCATTAAATATTAGCTGTTGTTTATTAATATGTGACAGGGTTAGCTAGTAATGGGATAATAAAAGAAAGATTAAAGAAGAGGATTAGAAGAGCCTAAACATTGGGATTATTCTGCTATGAATGTTTAGATAAGGAAGATCTTTCTCACCTCTCAAAATGCTTATTTAGAATAAGAGGTCAGTAGAACACCAACAATCAATCTTTCTAGGGTTGACCTAGTTAGAGGTTTTTTTTTTTTTTTTTTTTAATTTCAGGAAGAGAGGTAAGGCAAAATCCGATCAAGTGCCAAATGGAAAGAGGAAGACAGTTGAGAAAAATGAAAACTTGATTCAGCAGAGGATTTAGTGCGTCACGTTACACCACATCCTGTTTTTCTCTTAAGCCATTACCCAGTATCATGTGTTGCAGCAGGATGAGGATATAGTTCAGATCAACTTTACTTAGCATCATCAGGGATTGCCAGAAGCAACCAACTCCAGCTTTAGTCAGTATATCAGATGATGCTAAAAAGCACTAAACTCCCATCATATGAAAACACAACAGAGACATCATAGCATTTTGTAAGTATAGAATCATATTTTTATACTCAATTATAGTAATTAGAATGAAGAAATCAAAAACTCTGCTAGGACACATTTAACACATTTAGGACTTGACCAAGGTCATACAGAAAAATGGTGGGACTGTAGTTTAAAATCAAGCTGACAGCAGAGCCAACATAGGTAACCACTGCCTAATATCCTTCCTTGCCTCTTCAAGGTCCTCTTTGTATATGCATAGCTTCTACATGAAGAGGGATGGGGATATGACTTTTTCACATGGCAAGGCATATGTCAAAGATGCCATTTGGCACTTCCCCAAACCCTGCCACTCACCCATTCTCTTCACCAGGCCCCTCTCACCACACCTTCTCTCCATATACCACTCTTTAATTCATTTATCAAATTCACTGTTGTTTCTATTTTGTCCCCAGCATCCCAAAATACCTACATGCCCTTAATAGGCTGGTAATTTTTCTAAATATCAACTCACATCCAATCATACCATTTAAGGTTTCTATGATTCATAGCATGCTTGAATGTGTTTGGAACCAATTCACAATTTCAATATTTACCAAAATATTAAACTAAGCTTTGTATTGCAGGCATCAACATGATTAAAGCAAACGGGTTGGCAAAACCTCTCTCAGAAATGACAGATCTCAGTTGAACATTAATATTGTTTTTATTGAAGATCTTCAGTTTGGCATTCTAAATCTCATACTGAAAAATCAGAAAATGGCTCATTACCTCTCTCATTAAGTATCAGGGGATTTTCATAAGTCTCAGTGTTGGATGAATTGACCAGTAACAAATGAATCCTAAAGGCAAATAATGAAGCGGAAATATGTTATGGTTGAATATTAACAAGTATTTTGATGTAAACTTGATAGTTTAAATCTCCTATAGGACCCCATGAAAATAAATCTGTTTAGAAAGAGAAAAAGAAGATGGTTGAAACAAAGATCTTGGAAAGGCTCCCTCGAAGCATGTCCATCCATAGATTAAAAGGACCCAAAACCTAACTCTTGGTTATGGTGGGAAATAGTTATATAAATGCAAGCACCATCAGCCAACCAACTAGAACATCAGCAAAATAAGGTCTGGCTCTGTACTTGCAGCTGAATGGATCAACTCCCCTGGAAGGTCTTTCTGTGATAAGAAGAGGACAAAGAAGTAAATTGTCTTGTTGATAATACCTAGAGGTGTTGAGGTAGACTTCTTCCTGCATAGAGCACTTACATGAGCACCTTATATTTGGAGGAGAGTGAGCTCTAAAAGATTTTGTAAGTACTGTCCCATGTGGCATGAGAGGAAGATACCTGAAGACTAATCTATAAGTCAGCATCAATAGTCACCAGTTTTATAAACAAACAAAAAAGAGAAATTCGTCTCTAACACAAAGGTCCCACCATTTCTTAGATTTCCAGGCAGACTTCTCTGGTTATTGCTACAGGACTCGTGATTGGATAGGTCTCAGTGTTTAGAGTAAGAAATTTTTGATTTGTCAAAAACTATTCTGCCATCTTAGGACTACACCTTTCTAGGAGAGAGCTACGACATCCTAGAGAAATGGAGCAGGAGTGAATAGTTGAAAGAGAAGGACATTGGTGAAAATCTGTTGACAAGGGCCTGCTCAGGACATTGCTCAATAGCTCTCAGTATCTCTGAGGCTGTGGCTTTGCAATTAAAGTGGACAGAATGAATATTTGGAATATGGAGAAGAGAATTAAAGGGAAGGGAAAGGAAATAAAAGCAAAAGAAGGGATATGGGGGTTGCATTCTTAAATATCCATCAAAAGAAAACAAACTTGTGTTGATGCTGAAAAAGCTGTTTCTGAGAAAGAAAAAAATTTTAAAAAGTGGAGAAAGGAACAATAGAGCAAATTCTGGAAGATCAGACTCATTTAGAAAACATGACAGCAGAAATTAGCTATATCTAAATGCTTCTGTGAAGGGCCAGGTGAATTCTGACTGCACACCACATCACCCTCGTTGTTAGAGGTAGTAATTAGAATTTGAGAGAACTGGAGAGGGGAGTGGTATCAGTTGTATCATGGGGGAAGAGGAAAAGACTTCTAAGCGGGGCCTGGAACCTAAGCTTGACTTGGTTACCAACACTGATGTGGTTATGATACTTGTTGAGGTCATGTTCCCCACATTAAAAGCTTTAGGGGCTTTGGGAGGCCAGGGTTTCTTCCCCAAGTAGAGTCCACATATCCTCAACTCACGTAAAACCAAAATCCAGTGGTTTACCTAGGTCTCTGCTACCACCATAAGGCAACTTGGTTACCAGATGAAAGAAAATGGCTTCTGAGAATTAGTCAGAGGAGAACCACAGAGATACAAAGATACAGATCTTTAGTCTCTCAATGACAAGCCAGACTTTGAAGTACTAAAGTTGATTTTCTAACTAATAAGCCTTTATCAGAAAATCAAGTGAAGACAGAAGGAAGGTTGATGTTAAAGTCCTCTTATTGGTTATCAACTGTCTCTCCTATCACTTCACATCATGGGAAAACAGTCTTGTCCCTCATACATTTGGTGAGTGATGACACCTATAGAATAAATGGATTAATATATCAATTTTTAGAAATAGGCCTTTGTGGTTCAGTGCCTTTTAAACTTTGGGTACATTATAGGGAGATTGAAATTCTTTGGAGAAATTGTGAAATTGTCAAATTAAGGAACAGATGGACATAGGTGCTCTATTGCATCAGGATTCTTTTTGTACTATAGTAGTAGTCGCACTGACAGAAATATTTTTATCTTCTCTAAGGTCCTGGTACATTCTCACAAGAGTAAACTAATAAAAATTTATCACTTTGACTCTCTGAAGCTAAAAGTTGGCAGAAAAAATAAAGAATTAATAATCTCATTTCCTCTTGAGCATATTTTGAGAAGACCTCATGAATTGAGTGCAAAGAGTTTTTAATTGAGAAAAGCTGCATTACATAGTTGTTAGTGGATTATTTTGAGGAGAATTCATGGCCAGGGTTACTATACATTTTTCAACATGAAGTGAAAGTTGGCTACCCACAAGGCAAGATAGCAAAATGTTAAGTGATTCATGACAGTATTAGATAAATCTTGGAGAATTACATTAATAGAGATTAGTGACCCAAACATCTTTATAGAACTATTGGCTCACATTTGGTTGTACAGTTACGAGGATCCCATAATCCATATACATCGCCAATTAGAAAAAGATTCCAGAAAAATCATATGAGTGTTTATTATGATACTCTTAATTTTGTATCTGAGTCTGGCCAAAAAGCATTAGCCCTAACTCCCATGCCAAGGAAGATAAATTGTTTGGCTCACTACATTAGTGTTTTACAATTAAGGTATTATAGGTATCAATAGATGATCAGGAATAGGGCAAACACACCTTTGACTTTATTATGTCTTTAAACAGATACCCCCAAAGATGTATCAGAAATCTCTATGAGGTTTTCTGTTAGCTTTTCATCACTGTGACTAAAATATCTGACAAGAACCATTTAGAAAAGGAAAAGTTTCTTTTGAACTCATGGTTTCAGAGGTTCAGTCCATGGTCAGCAATTGCTCTGGGCCAGAGGTGATCCAGAAAATCATGGCAGAGGCCATAGGGGAGGGAGGATGCTCTACTTGTGTTGGCCAAGAATTAGAGAGGTCAAGGGGAAGGGCCAGCAGGGAAGATGAACCCTTCAGGGGATGTCCCCAGTGGCCCACCTCCTCTAGCCATGTCCTACCTGCCTGCAGTTACCACCCAGTTAGTCCATTCAAAGTAGGATGGACTGGTGCAATTACAGCTCTCTTAATCTAATAATCTCATCTCTGAACATACCTGCATTAACACAGGAGCTTTCGGGAGACACCTCATACCCAAAGTATACTTTTTTTTTATTAGTTGCTCATGACAATACAGTGATCTTGACATATCATACATTTGATTCAAATGGGGTATGAATTCTCATTTTTCCAAGTGTACAGGTTGCAGGATCATGGTCTCAATACTTAATGAAGAAGGTGGTAAGACCCAAAGGGGTAACTCTAGCAATGAGAAGTGGCAATGATAGCTGATATATCTTTTTACAGCAGCAGTTCTAGTGAAAGCATCCACTGTCCAGCATTACAAGTGTCTGTCAATGATGCAGGCGAGGGTATCCATGATCAGTGAAGAGTTTGTGTTATCTTCATCAGCCTGGGTCTGCTGTGTAGGTTTGGACATTATTCTTTATGAGCATCTTGTGAGACTGACTTGCAGGTCCTCCTGGGAAATTTTGTGAGTCTCCTAGTATCTCAGGATAAATTCATTTATCTTCTGCTTAAATTTTTAATGTTGTTTGTCACTAATGGCATCATTGTCTTTAGGAAATTATTAGGGTCACCTGGAGGGAGGCTTCATGCAATCTCTTTGGATATCTGTCTGGAAAGGGCTAGACTGCACTCCAAGAGGAAATGAGCAGCAAAGCAATCAGAAGTGATACCCCACATCCCACCATTGATTGGCATAAAAATAATTTAGGGGAAATAAAGTAGGTCAAAAGTCTTGGAAGCAGAAAATACAATTTAGAAGATTGGTAACAGGTCAACTAACCTCTCTGGATTTTGTTACTTACACATATACAACAAATCATAGCATTTATTTTACAGGAATTTTATAATATTTATAGCAAATGGATATGAAATACTGAGTTAGATCCTGGAGAAGATAAAAAGGATTGAATAATGAAGATGAAAGAAAAAGATTTGAACATGAGGATAAATACTCTGTGACTGGAGATCACCAAACTTTGGATTGCTGGATGCATCATTTGAGGCTATGCTTTCTTTTTAGCCCTCTTATGGGGGCAGATTCCCCAAGTCATTCTCTGTGCAATATCCCTCAAATATAGAATTTTAAAACAAATCTCTTCACTGAGTTCCAGACTTATGAAACACTTCTTCTATGACATTTCACTTGGGTATTTCATATGTGCATTTCTAATTCCACTACTGTGTAAACACATTCCTCCCCATTCATTTATGTCTTCATAAATGGCATCACTATACATAGTTATGCCCATCAAACAATGGAATAATTCTTGAATATTCCATTGCTTGCCTCCAACCCTTCAGCATGTCTTATAAATTGTACCTACAAAATATATAGAGAATCTCCTCACAACTCTACTTCTCCATTGATATCATCCTAGTCCCATTCATCATAATATTTCAACCAGACTAGGGCTTGATAGACTTTTTCTATAAGGACCAGATAGCAAATATTTTTTCTCTGTAGGCCATATAGTCTCTGTCACAATCATTCAATACTGCCTTTGTAGCATGAAAGTAGCCATAGGCAAAATGCATTGCAAATCATGTTGGCTGTGTTTTACTAAAACTTTATTTACACAAGCTTGTAGCAGGCCAGGCATGACCCACGGGTGATACTTGGCAGCCTTCACTTTGACTGTCAAAGCTGTTTTCTAATTTGCACTTCTGAATCCAAATTTGACAGGATTCTATTTCTACACAAAGTCAGAGATTTGGGGGGTTTTTTAAACATAAAAATGAATCATATTCTCTTAAAAAATCCTGGAAAGTTTTCTTGTTGAGAATGAAATATGATCTCTGTACCTTGGCCTAGAACTCTCTGAATAGTATAGTTTTTGCTCACCTCTCCCCTTTCTCAGTAAGTTTCAGTCATCACCAGCTCATTTTTCAAGCAGGCTCTTTCCTGCTTCTGACTTTTGCCCTCATTGTCCTTCTACCTGGAAACCCCCTTTTAGACTCTTTTCAGGCCTCTATCATTTTTATCCTTCTGGTATCAGTTTAAAATGCCGTGTTCTGAAGGGCCACTGTTCTAAAGTAAGTACACCCAGTCCGTGATACTTTTCAATCAGGTTATGAAATTATTCTGACTCCTTTTTAGCATCTAGACAGTCACTATCTACTTTCTTTGCCTGCTTTGTTTTTAACCTCTCCCATTAGATTTTAAGTTCCATGAAGACAAGGTCCTTGATAGTGCTATTCATCACTGGATCTTGAGTTCATAGAACAATAAAGAGTTTGTATAATCCAATGCTTCATTCACATTATTCAATGAATATTTGATTGAAAAAAAGTAAAATAAGCCAGGCACCAAAGAGTACATATTGGGTGATGAATTATATGACGTTTAAGAATGGGCAAAACTGGGGCTGGGGTTGTAACTCAGTGGTAGCTCAATTGTAGCTCACATACCTTGCACGTGTGAGTCCCAGGGTTCGATCCTCAGCACCACATAAAGATAGATGAATAAAAATAAAGTTATTGTGTCCATCTACAACTATATATATATATATATAT
>NW_026000140.1:3589133-3607049 GCF_001458135.2 Marmota marmota marmota
TATATATAAGAATGGGCAAAACTGGAAGTCAGAACAACAGTTTCCTGGGAATGATACATTTAGAGGAAAACAGCACAGATTTTTCTGGAGAGAGGAAATGTTCTATCATTTACATTATTTAAAACTCATTAAACTATACATTTAATACTTGTGTATTTCACTATGTAAATTTTACTTCAATTTAAAACATAAAAAGCAAAGTACTCTGTAGAACCTTCCTGTTTGTCCTCTCAATAATTTTATGAGGAATAAAGCTGGTACTAATATTGCCATTTTTAAAAGTGATAAGTTGTTTTAAGATCATATAGAATCCACCAAAGAAAGGTGACTACATGCTTTGATAGAAAACTTTCACAAATTTCATTTATTTTAAAGAAACCATCTTGTACATAGCCATATTGTGACAGAGACCAGCTTGTGGTCTAACATTAATCACTAGTATATTTTTTTTCTATGGCATAATCCCTGGTCATAGCATTCATTAGTCTGGTCTCTGATTTAAATTGGGCAAAAGTTTAAAACTATTCTGAAGGGACATTCTGTTCCAAAGAAAATAACTTCTAGTTTGACTTACTAATACTGCGGGTTTTTTGAAACCAAAATGATTCAAAGTAAAACATTTTGTGAAAGCTATTTGCTCAATTTACTCTCTAGAGGAAGCTATGTTTTAAAATTCCAGCTAGTTAATAAGGGACTCATAGTCCTTTTGCCAGAATTTCTAGGATTTTGTGTATTTGGGTTTGAAGTTGCAACATGCTTTATGTCAGTGGGAGCAATTTCCTAATTCTCAGTTCTTGTAAAAATAGTATAGTGAGTACGCATGGAAGCAGTTACTCACTAAGAATTCATAATCAAATTCAACCAAAAAAATGGTAGCAATCAATCATCTATAAGATGTTTTATTCTTAAAAGTTCATGGACACTGTCTTGGATACTTGTCAAATATTAGGTCTTTTTTTTCAAGCAGTAAGGCAAATAGAATTTTGACTATCTAAGAAGCACATTAAGTCATATACATGTAATTACATCACTATTATTCCTGTTAACCCATTTTATTCCATCATTCCATATGTTGTACACCTACAAAAAATTGAACAACAAATATTAACCTTATTATTGCACCTTGTCATAGAAATATTTGCAGAATTGAAAACTTGGGACTATGGCAATGATAAGGTTCTACTATATATTAAATGACAGTAATAAATATTGTGAGGCTACGCAGAGTGAATATTCTGCTAAAAAAAAAAAAAAGTACAATGTGTGGAGGTAATGGTGTCCAAAGCAACAGAGCAAATGGTCACTACTAAGCACAATGTTACAAGTCTAAGCACATTATCATACAAATGCCTTCTCAAAATTATTTGAAATAGTTAATACTAAAAGGATTTTCTTTCTATTTTTTGCTTAATCCAGGTCAAATTTATGAAACAAGACATAAATGCTTCCTATTTCTGAGAAGCCCAAGACTTGAAAACATACAGAATTTTCATCCTAATATTTTCTGTGTATCATTTTTTATTGTCAACAAAAAATAATTTTAGGATTGTGCTGCTAGACCAAAGATAACTAGAGATTCCCTTTTCTTTTGTGTGCAAGTAACTCTTCTGCTCAAACTCTCATTTTCTTTCTTATATTGAATTCCTTGCTATGCTTAACCAGACATTGATATATCAACATTCTAAATTATTGGCACTTGTAGAGTATTTCTTAAAGGTACTGTAAAGCGTAATGGATATAAAGGAGAATAGAAACTTGAGGAAATATTTGAAAAGGCCTACACCAGATGCTAAATCTTATAATTAAAGGCTTCTGGTTTGTTGGAAGAGATCAGTGAAGAATGACATTCCCATATTGCTAACATTCAATTTAATATAACTTAATCAGAATTTCTTCTAGTCACAATCCCTATGTCACAGAAAATTCTCAATTTAGTAAAGATTTAGTAGTATAATTTCCTTTCTTTTAATATCAAATATCTTTCTGGATTCTAAAAATTCTTTTGAATAATTCAGATTCCAATGGCTGAACATATTATTTGAATTTTCTCTAAGAATTACCAAGAAACCGTTTCCAACGTAGAGAAAACCAATCAAAATAGTGGAGTTCCAAAAAGTAGAATAATCCTATCCTTTCCTCCTTAGCTTTCAGATATACTGGTAAAGAATACTGTAAAATAACAAGCTGTTATCATCATGTATCATCAAATGCTCCTATACTGCTCACTACTGAACTTAGAACTTACTATATATATTCTGATTTTAGAGTTTATAGTTGTCTTGAAGGAGGAAAAAACAATTAATGAATAACTAAGCTCAGACTTATGAGGTAGTTATAATAAGAACATTAGATGTTCAAAGACTAAAGGGGAAATACATTTCAAATGGCTGAAGGTGAAGCACAGTGGTAGAGTGCTTGCCTAGCATCCATAAGGACCATAGTTTGATCTCCATCTCCAAGTGAATAAATAGGGAAGTAAAACCTGAAAACATAAAAGATTAGTCTTGGAGAAGGTGAAGGATATAGAAAACAGTATGGTTTCTAGCTGGGTAACCTGGAAGTCTTTGGGACCTTTGACATCATTGTGGCCCCAAAGACAGAAGTGAATAGACTGAGAATTTCAATAGTTTAAAATATGATGACTGTGGGGCAATACAATAAAGTGGTTGACCAGACTGTGGAGAGCTCCCAGGGGGTATGTGTAGTGACTGTGAGGAAAGTGGTTTGTAATCTGGAAACCATTAAAAATGTTTTATAGCAGATTCGCCAGTGCTGTTACTTCTAATCCTGAATTTTCTACTTCTTACTTCTGTCTCTGGTCTTACTTTCTGTACCTGATTACTGGAGAAGAGATTTTCTCTTATCTGCCTCAAAGAATTGATGTAAGGCTCAAGAAATCATGAGTATGGAAGAACCTTAACAGTTGCTAACCATTCGTGTTTTCATTCATATTACATTACATTATATTTATTTCATTCATATTATATTACTCCATGGTATTATGACTAAAACCAGACTGCCTTTGACAGACAGTAAATCTTCCAGGTTATCAGGATAATGATGTCATTTTGTGGGTTATTTTATTGTCATTGGGAAAAATAGCAGAGTCTTTCTTTACCACCCGATACAATGCCTGTAAGACAAATGGCATCACTTTTAAATTTGTGATAGAAACACAATTGCTTTTAAAGTGCTCTGTCTCCACTAATTCTTAGTGCTTTCATTCTCAGTCTCAAGTGATCTTTGGACATCCACATTCCTAATTGTCTTTGTACAAGAGCAACATCAAAGACGCTTAGACAGGAGCCTGACGTGGCTGTGGGCAAAAGCAATTTCAATGAGAAGCTAGGTTGAGTTACATACTGCTTCCTGATAAGGTTGGACAACCGAACAGCCCACTTCTTATGGGGACTTTCTTTTAACTGCTTGTGCCAGTTTTTTTTTTTCTTTTTTATATTCTGTAAACAATCCATGGTGAGTTGATTCAGAGTGCCAATCAGATGAAGCATGTAAATCCATAAGACTGAAAGGTGGAACTGGCAATCTCTTTCCATGATTTCTAACTGAATTTATCATTTAGTGTCATAACTAATTCACATGATCACTTGAATTTAAAATAATTTGGAACTAACCTAAACACACACACACACACACACACTTAAAAACTCAATAACCTGGGTCATTAAACTTTCTTCCCCCACAGTCTTATGATAGTGTGATTTCTTCCTTGTAGTTAAAATGAATTTAATTGCTCAAGATCACTAGTTTTGTTTTTGAAGTTTTGTCTTAGCCACTTGAGTGAGGCTTATCTGTCATCTTTAGATACCTTCTAATCTCTAAAATGTTGATACAATAAATCCACAGGCTGCTGTCTACAGATCACCACTCCCCAGAAGGATGAAGGATTACACTAGCTGAGTCAGGGTTGATGCTGATGGTATCAGGAAGCTGTGCAGGACAGAGAACTTCCCACTTAGCTTCCCTCCCAGAGAAGATCAAACCTCCTTCCCATCCTAAGCCAGATACTTAAGTTTCCTTCCAGAATAAAAGTTCCAAACAGAAATGACAACTCTTTCTTGCTCAGCAATGGAAGTGCTGTTATTCCAAGAAAGATGGGTGGAGGAGTTAATAAAATTCCCCAAGTTCACAGGGGACAAGTAAGAGTTTCATTCCATGACTAGTTTCTGATTGCCATCATGTTTGCTGATTGCCTTTGCTGGCCTACTGTGAGGTCAGGGGTCTTGAGAACAATCCAGAAGAGAATTTAGTTGGTTGTCCATGAAAGAAAGCCTATGCATCACATAATATCATATGTAAAACTGCCATGGAGTGATGGTCTGGTCATTAAAACCCCAGTTCTGAAAGTTATTTTACCACTTGATATTGGGGAGACAACTCTCAGCTCTGGACCAGGTATTGGAAAGAGCCTAGCTCACCACTGGTCATGAAGCTGGAAGGTTCCACAAGCTTGTGGGAGAGGCACCCCCTCCCCATCCCATGAAGGTGTTTGTGGGAAATTAGAGTGGACTCTGTCTTGATGCCAAATTGATTCAAAGATCAAGCTTCCACAGGAGTTTCGTAAATTCATCAGTTTCCCATAGCTTCTCCAAATTGTGTTAAATCACATATGCACATACACACGTGGCCTAGGAGCCAGAGCCAGAACAGTGGATCTCTGGTATTGGCTTCAGACCTCAGTCACCCTACACCGCAGCAGCCCCAAGAAGACCAAAACCTCTTCTAATTCAAGCATATGTTGAACTGCTAGAAGCGAGGTGTCATCTTCTATGGCAATTTCCTGCATGTGAGTTTTGAAGATTTTTGTTTGTTAAACCACCTCAAAACGCATATACTTGCTGAACTTACACGTACAGGATTTCCAGTAAGTAGTTGATTTTGAAGCCAGTTCCTGCCACTTACTTGAAGCAGAAGTAGAGAAGAAACACATTCATCTTGGTTTCTAAAGCTGACTGAATTCCAGAGAATCCTTAAGTAATCTGAGGAAGCTTATAATGGCCTACCTGAAAGGAGAGAAAGGTCTTTCGGTTTAGCGCAGTTCTAATCACAGATTACATTTCCTGAATAATAATAATAATTTAAAATCTACCGAAAATTTTCTAAAGCCAAATCTCCGCTACTTTAGTTCCAGTCTTCCTCTCTAGATGGAGCCTTCGCAGAGGCATCTGCCCTAGGTAGAAAGAGGTTACCCAGGAACGAGGTTCCCAAAAGATCGCTCCCGGTGTAGGGAGGGAGGAGTAGCTCCCTCCACTGCGGGGCGGGGCTACCAAGTCCTTTCCAAACCGGTGCTGGCAGCTCCTCCCAGGCACCCTCTTTACCAATTCGCCTGGTCTAGGCCCCCCTCCACAAGCCCCCTCCGCCAATCCCCGACCCCCGTGTGCAGGGAATTTCCCTAGCATCCCAACTTGAATTTCCTTCCGGGGGAAGGGATGAATGCAGATAAAAGGAGTGCAAAGGACTCGAGAAAGTCACAGTGCTCTGGAGCCTCAAATCTCCGCGCCTCTTCCACGCTACGAACCCGCGCTCACTCGCTGCGCTCTTTTGTCCGCGATGATGAGTCTCCGGCCCAGCCTCTCTCCCCGCTTTCCCCGACCTGCCCGGTCACTCTGCGCGCTGCTGGCGCTGCTGCTGCTGCTGACGCCGCCAGCGCCCCTTGCTAACGGTGAGAGCTCGGGACACACCAGAGGCACCCCAGCAATACCGCGTGTCCCAACCTCTGCATCTGGGCCGGGTGGGGGTGAGGGCTCTCCCAGCACCTTTCGATAACGACTCTTTCTTCCCCAGCTGGTCCAGTAGCGGCTGTGGTGAGAGAACTGCGCTGCGTTTGTTTATCCACCACGCCCGGAGTTCACCCCAAAATGGTCACTAATCTCCAGGTGATCGCCGCAGGCCCACAGTGCTCCAAGGTGGAAGTGGTGTAAGTTCTCCTGCGCTGCGGTGTCCGCTGTGACCTTAGCAAGAAGGGACTCCTCCAGCCTTGTCTTTTGCTCCTATAACTTAGGCTTGCATCCTCCTTTTCTCTCTGTAGAGCCTCCTTGAAGAACGGAAAGGAAGTCTGTCTGGACCCTGAGGCTCCTTTGATCAAGAAAATCGTCCAGAAAATTTTGGACGGGTACTTGCCCCTTTGATCTTTACAGTTTCTTAATCTTTTCTCAGGAAAAGGTAGACTTCACAAGGTCCTTCCTTATTCTCTCTATAGGATTTGGGTACCACATTCCAGACCATGCTTAAAATTAAAAGGTTGTTAAGAAGGGAAAATTTTTCTGGAAGGAACTGGGAAAACCTGGATCACCCTTGCATGAGCCATAATACAAAGCTCATTATTGAAAGATGTATTTTTTCCCTCCACCCTTTACATTTATCTTACTATTATTTTCATCAACATTCCAGGCACTGTGTTTTGAAAATAGGGTAGAGTAGACTAAAGTATGAAAATCTGGTTAAACTGATATAATTATTTTCTCAACAGTGGAAACAAAAATTAAGAGAACGGAACATGCATTGGAAGGACTGTCCAGCTTTCAGCTGAGAAGTTTTCCAAGAGAGTCTCTGGACCAGTGAAGACAAGAAGTGGTTGATTTTTCCCCCCAGTAGCTTTCTGTGCGGATTCCCTGCTTTGAAAGGAAAAGGGAAATGTTTACCCCTCATATTTTTTTTGCTCAGTTTATTAATTATTTAGCATAGTATTTCTTGCTACTTGTTTTTATTTTATCTGCTATATTACTGGAATCCTTGGAAACTGACTATTTTGTGAGCCAGGAGTCATTGGTGGTTGATCTTTCAAAGTGTCTTGAATTGAAGGTGACTTCTGCACTGTATTTCTAGAATCCATTCCTATAGTGTGTGTGAAAAGGCTTTGAATTTAACAATGAATGTTTTGTTGGAATGCTGTTGGGGGAGAGACATTCTTATTCTCATTCTGCCCATGGAATAGAAGATATTTTAGTGTGTTTACTTGGATAATATGTTACAGAATTTTTTAACTCTTGACCCCTGTATGCTATTTAAGTTATATATATATATATATTAGAAAGCTGGGTGTGTCATACAATAATGTGTAGAATATATTTCCTTATTTGGAATTTCTAAATGTTTAAATTCAATAAGGAATAATATATTCTCTTCCTATGATTTTAGACATTTGGTGTCTTCTTAGTATGGCATAATGTCATGACTTACTCATTAAATTTTGATTTTGTATGCTATTTATTAACTATTTTATTAGCACAACTGTAATCCAGTCATTAAATACTTGTTTAGAATATATGAAGACAAGAAACAGGTAATTACTGACTTATAGTTTTTATAGGAATGCATTTTTTTAGTTTTTCTAAGTAAAAAGCAAACTTAACATCAATCTATACTCTGAAAGTTTCGAAAACATATTTGACATATTTAAATACAAATTCATCATTTGGTCATCCAAAAATATATACTATTGCTAAGATATTTACATGCTGATAATGTATCTTTTAAAGGTTTTGAACACTTTGTTAAAAGTATATATACATCACATCCACTATATTAAAATTGCACTTTATTTTTTAACTATGTGGCTCATTTGTTTATAATACTTATGGGGGGGGGGAGAAAAAAATAAAAGATTTCTAAACTTCACTCACATTGTTTCTTTCTTATAGAGTTACAGTGAATTGTATTTTTCTATACTTCTACATTATTCAAAAACTTAATTCTGCTCCTCTCTGGCTTACAGAGAGGGCCCTCATTTTCTCATGCTGATGCATCAGTTCAACTTTCTCCAAGCTCCAGTAAATCCTTTGTGATATCAATAGGTCCTGGCATCTATAGAAAACACAAAAAGGATAAGGCTTCCCTATCTGCAATTCTTAACTAGCTTCCTACTATAGTTTGGACCTCAAATGACCCTCCCCCAAGGGCCATGTGTTAAAGACTGGGTCCCCAGTTTGTCACTCTTAGGAGGTGGTGGAACTTTAGGAGGTGGGTCTAGTGGGAAGTTGCAGATCATCAGGGATATGTCCTTGAAGATGGTTTTAAGATCCAAGCCCCTCCTTTTCCTCTCTTTTTCATACCCAGCCATGAGGTGAATAGCCTCTTTTGCCATGTGCTCCCACATCACAGACTATGCCACTATAGGACCAAAACACCTGGGCCAATTGGTCATAGACTGAAAGCTCTGAAACTCTGAGTCAAAATAAACCTTTCCTTTTTTTAAGTTCATAATCTCAGGTAGTTGTTACAGTAACACAAAGCTGACTAATATAGTCCATATTTCCTAGATGCTGCTAAGCATGGCTAATGAAGTTCTGTCTCATCTCACTGCTGATTATTACTTCAGCTTTACTTCTTCCTCACATTCTTTGCAGTCAGGCATTTAGTTCCCTAACACAGCATGTTTGTTCTTGGGTCCATGCCATTTTTTATGGCTCTACCTGTAAGGAACTTGTCTCATTTTTGCCTATAGGAAGATAATTACTCATCCTTTAGAACTAAGCTCAAGCAATACCTTTTTCATGTAGTTTTTCTTGCCATTGCAAGCAGAGCTCCTGTTTTTCACATTGATGTTTCCATAGCATCTTCTAGATGTCTGAGTTATAGCAAATATTGCATTGCTATTATTTGTTTGTAGGTCCTTTCACCCTAGTATTCTGAGAACTCCCCTAGAGTAACACCTGTATTTCATCCATCTCTGTATCGCCAATGTGTGGCACAGAATTATGGCATTGAATTAGTAACTTTTCCTGACCCAAGTTGCCCTGTAGTGTACTACCTGGCTCATAGTAGGTATTGATTAAGCTACTCTCTTCTCCTTGTCTTCAGGTAACCCAACAAGGAAGGGCTTTGGCTTATACAACTTCTTCATCCTGTAACACACACCCCTCACTTTCATAATAACTCCCATCCTTCCTCTCACTTCCTCCATGCATCCTGACCCTTCCTCCTACCAGATTGAGATTCCTTGCTTATCTTGTCTTTTTCCTTTGTAATATTTTCTCACCAAAGTGACTATTGAATTTATGGAATCTATACGCAAGTAGTTATGGTGTTAGTGTCGATCTATTTCAATTACACAGTAATCTCCATGAGGACAAGGACAGTGTTTACTGCTGTTTTTAGGACAGCACTGAACACACAATGGGCATTTAAACAGATGAGTAATTGAGACTAAACAAGCCCTACTGTCTTTTTAGTACTAAATAGTAATTTCATATAAATATCCCATTCTTATGACAAGCAAGAAAGGAAAAGAAGGAGACTAACTAATATAAACACACACACACACACACACACACACACTGCAATTGCATTAACGTATATACTTATATTGGCATGTATTTATTTTAGTAAGTACTAATATTATTAACATTTATATCTAACCTAGGTTTTCCTGTAGCTTTTGCTCTCTCATTATATATAAAATATAAGTTAGATTAATGAATTTTCTATTATTACATTATTGATATAGCTATATAACAGAAAGAGAGAGAAAGAAACAAAAAGATACAAGTTATGGAAAAATCTGTTATACTTTCAAGAAGATGGGTGACAATTTTTCCAACAATATAGAGAAGAACAAAATGGCTCTAAATTTTAAGAAAACATTGAACTTAAGTGGTCTCTTTCTTTTCTCAAATAGTACCTTTTTTGGGGGGGGATCCCATGAATTTTAGGAAACACTCAAACTAAATTATCATAAATGTTTGAGCTCTAAAATTTGTTATACTAAAATTTGTTACATCAAACACTTATTGAATAAATGTATGATAATAATAGATGAAAGCATATTAAATGACCTTTAGGTGGTAAAATAGAAGTTTTGAGAGAAAATAAATATTACTAGTTCTTTTTTGCTTCATCATCACTTCAAGGTCTTTGTTTCTCCCAGTAGCAAGATTTAAAGTTAAGTTTATATACAGACCATAGAATAAGACCTTGTTTCTAATATCTTTGCAATTCTTGTTGTCATGCTCGTTCTGTAAAGAAGAAAAAATACATTACAGTGTATTACCAAAGTGCAACCTGTGCAAGTATCCCAATGACAGCTACTGGTCACTATTTCTATCATTACTACTTGATTATGCCACTGGCAAGCTCAAGGACTACTGTATCTGGGGAAAAGTAATCTAATGTATGTCTTCTAGGGATGTCTTCTAGGTTCCTCATAATGACTCCTAAGTACTATTTTCATTGTCTTATCCACCTGAAACTCTCTCTCATATGTGAAATCACTTGGAATTAAACAAGTGGTCAGCTAAAATCTACTCTGTGTGATTGGACCCAATTCAGACAATTTTAAGTGTATAAGATCCTTCATTCATTTTACCATACTTGCCTCTGGGTGTGACACATTCACTTAATCCCTCAGTTCCCGAAGGTATGACAAGATCTATGGTCAAATATGACTAGTGGCTTTGTTTTTCTTAGTTTTAATTATTGCATGAGGAAAAGAATTGCTGTGGGTAACTCTTACATACATCACCTCAAAAGACCTTCCTGGATGTCACAAAGTGAGAACTTTGACAAACAGAATGGGCATGACTAAATCCAGGAAGAAAAGCAGAGTGTGTGTGATTCTGATTTTGGCTGATGATCCTGGTTTTCTCTTAGTCAGCAGAATTATTATATTTCTGGGAAGGATTGTTGATACATCAAATATGCAAAGAGGGATAGTGACATAGGACAACCTAAAGTTTAGATCTAAAAATTCATTTCTACAAATTCTATTCTATTTCAATACAGAGAAATTGCAAAAATACCTGACTCCTGCTTTGCAAAATCGCCTTGCCACATAAATTTATGTTTATTTCTGATCCACTCTAGGATTGGAAAAAGCAAAAAATAATTGATTCATTTTCAGGAAGGGTGTAGGTATCCTTTACAGTTTGTGGTGCAGCACAAATTTGGAGCAGTTGTCTTTTAAATCTAGTTCTGAGTATTTACAGCTATGTGACCTTGACAATTTATTTAACTCTCTGCCCCTCAATTCTCACATCTGTATACTAGTATAATAAAACCTATCTAACAGGCTTTCCCAGGGGGATTTTCTGGAACAAAGTAAATGCTTGATAAATATTAGCTCCCTTCCAAGTGTTCTAAATTTACCCATATCCCTTCTACCTATGTAAGAATGATATTTAATACTGCTAAGAATTTATTGCTGAATCTTTTTTAAGAGCCTTCCGGAAACTAAATATTCCTTACATATTTTCTGTTAATGACATGGTGACATTATTAAAATACATGATCCCCTATCATTCCTATAGACATTCAACAATAAAAAAGTCAATATATTGACATTTACTTATAAATTTTTATATACCAGATTCTGTGCAGGATCCTTATGATTCTAAGGTAATAAAGAAGAAATTTCAGTTTGAATTAAGGCTTTTTTTGTAGAAAATAACTTAGTTTTCCATGAAACAAAGATTTTCTTGAATGGAGAGAGGAAGGGAAGGGAAGAGAGGGGAAAGGAGAAAAAGAGAAGGAGAGAGGAGAGATGGAAGAGAAGGAAAGAAGGAGGAAGGAGTAAAAAAAGTTTGTGTCTTTTCTTTTTCCTTTCCTTCCTATCCCTGCTCTCTTCTCCCTCTCTTCCTTCCTACCACCTTCTTTCTGCTTATTGTGGAGAAGTAAAGGAGCCACAGGAGGAGGATCATTGCCCCAGGAGTCCTGAGGAGCACCTGGCTATCTCAGCAGAGGTGTCAGCAGCCAGCTGCCAGCAGCCAGTACCTCCCAAGTGAATGAGGCCCCTCTTGATTTTTCAGCAGTTTTGGTCACTGTCTGACGAGGCTCACTAAAGTGAGCACAAGGAAGAGGAAGACAGCAGCCTCTAAGTTATCAAGTGTAAGGTTGACTTATTACATAGCCAAAGAGGATCAATGGTACTCGGTAACAATTTAATGTGTTTGCAGTTTACAAACAACATTGTATTTCAATTTTCTCAGATGACTAAGTAGTAAAACTGGGTAACATTCATGTATCTGATATTCAACAAATGATGTTATTCAAAATAAAAATTCTCAGATCTGTAAAACTTTTCAGTCTTCTTATGTTACAGCACCCAGGAAGATATTTCCCTTTAGCTCCTTCATCCTCTCCACTCATCCCCGCCCCTACTCCATGCTTTACCTCTGGACAGTATTTAGCAAGCACTCAATAAACATGAGTGCCAGAATCATTGAGGTCTGGACAATTCTTGTCAACTCAAGAGGTATACAGAAAACACATTTGTTTTCAACATTTATGGAAAATGTTTGTTCTCTAGTATTTTAATTTGTTGACTAAGGTACTTTAACAGATGAATCCCAAGTTTTGGTACCCAAGGATCTTCTGTACCAATTGCTTTTATGACCAATTTGCAGATGATAGTTTATTTCCTGTATACTTGGAAGAAGGATTTAAAAGACAGCTTTTCAAAATGTTCTATATAAAGCAGAGTTTATAAAAGTCTTAATTTTAATGGATAATAGTCCTCCAAGGTCTTTAAATATTTTATTTAAAATAGCTAACTGATAAGTTGTATTTTGGGTCTTAGAAAAACTTGCTTGTTTCCTGAATGACTCTGCTACTTATAAGGTGACTTAAAGGGACAAGAAATAACACACACACACACACACACACACTGAAAATGCAAGATTCAAAAAAGCCTGTCAAGTTATTTTAAAACCCAAGAACCTCTGGCATTTGCTTCTACTTTTAGCATTCATTTAAATTCTAATTTTTTATGAGTTAGCTGCTTTTAATTGAATAACTTATTTTAAAATATATATTTACCCATTTTGTACAGACAGTTTATGACCATCTGTATTGTGTGTCTCATTATGGAAATGGAAGAAAATTGTAACAGAAATAGCAGTTAACAGCAGTAGTCAAAGTAATTGTAGTAGTATCCAATTCATTTTTATCTCATTTTTTTGTGCAAATATTTTAGGACTTACTTTTTTAAAAAAGAGTTAAACGAATAAATTCAATGAAAATTTTATAATGCCTTGCACATAATAGATACTTAATCGTTATTTCTTGAATAAAGAGAAACTAGTAAAAAGTTGTTTTACCTTAAATATGCACTAAAAAGAAGTTGAAATTTTAATGAAATGGACTTTGTTAGTACTTCCTCATGAATCTTGCTGATGATGTGATTTTGTGTGTGTGTGACAAGACACATTTGTTGATTAATACTGATGTAATGTTATTATGCTACATGCTCACGCCTTTCCTGCTACCAATCAACTCAAGTAGTACCACTAATTCATAAGATGTTCTACATCTTTTCCTCCAATGGATTAAGGATTGTTGAATAATCTAACTAAATAAAACACAAAAGAAGTTTGGGTAGAATTAAGTATGGAGAGAATAAAAGTGTTTGGTGGGCCAATAAATATCATTTACAATATGTTTTGGAGGGTTGTGATAGGCAGAAAAAGAAGGAGAGCATAAAAAATGTTTAAATCCTTTGTGTTTCACTCATTGCTTTTGAAAGACAAGAGTAAGCTGTATAATGATCCCAACAGAATGATTCCACTTATAAAAAAAGGACTATGCCTATCTCTATGTATGTTTTATCTATGTGTTATATATGCCTTTCTGTATATGTTTATGTGTATAAATGAATGTAGATAGAATATAAAACAAATGCCAAATTGTTAATGGTGATTTCTATAAGAGCAATAATATGGAGTTAAGTATGAAGAGGAGCTTGAACATTTTATTCCACATATATGCACTGTATAGGAATTTTTTACAACAGATTATGTTATCTATCTTTGTTTGATTAAAAATAAAAAGAAAAATGTGCTGTTTCTTTCTCTGGGGTATACTCGGATGGTAAAAATAAGTAGCTTATTTTATAATTCAAAGGAGAATGTGTCTGCTTCTACTTTCTTAATGAAATTACAAAATGTAATTTATTCAGAAGGCAGAAAGAAACCCATCAACTAATATCCAAGGTGAGCCTTTGGTGGTAATTGGCTCATATTTTATCCACATACTTCAAACAAATCCTGACATTTTTCAACAGCCAAGACCAAAATATCTGCTTTCTTTGCCATTTGTAAAAGGAAACAACTCTCTTTCTTCAGGGGCCACATGCTTATGTCTTCAGATGTTCACCAAATATCTATTAAGCCTATAAACTGTATCATAGGAGAGGCAGGCATATTGTTACCCAGTTGATACAAAGAAAAGACATGCAGTATTTTAATCTGGTTCTTACCTCCCTAAGTAGAGTGCTTATATGTATGTAAGGGATATATGTATTGAGAAAAGGAGAGTAGGGATGTGAAATGACTCATAAAATGCAACTAATTTAGCAGGAATTTTGATCTGTCTGATGTTTTCTGGGTGGTATGACTTAAGCATGCATTTACGGGTCTATCAGTACACACCCTCACTTCCCCTTTCCTAACTTCTTCCTCCTTACTGGTTTTGAAGCAGTCATATCAAAGACATCTGGAGGGCATATAAAGCCACTTAGCTGCAGACTTCTAGGCAGCAACGCACCTTCAGGCTGTGGTCTCCTGGCTCTGGAAACAGCTCTAGCTCTGTCTTCTGCACCATGAGCCTCAGACCCAGTGCCACCTCCTTCTGTACCAATACCAGACCGGTTCGTGTCCTGCAGGTGTTGCTGCTGCTGTCACTGTTCCTGACTGTGCTGGTTCCCTCTACCACTGGACAACGCAAGAGAAATTTAGGGAAAGGTGAATCTAGAGCCTCTGCTGTCCAGCAGCTATAGCTGTTTTGTTGCAGTTGTGCAGGGGGGACTTGAGGGGATGACTATCCTGGCCCTTCTAGGGCTAGCAAATGCCTTTATACTAGTGACCCTAAGTGAAGGAGCTGAGCTTAGTGGGCATTACAGATGTGTTGTGCTATGCAATCTGCTAGCCATATTACTAAAGGTTTATCAATTATATGCCATTGTCTTATGGGAGTGGTTCAATTACCCTGAATTTACAAATAAAGAAACTGAGGAAAATAACCATGACCACTAATAGAGTTTTATGTTCTCTCATAGTCAAAAGTGTAGAACCCTATGTTGAACTGCGATGCATATGTGTGAAGACGATCTCTGGAATTCATCCGAGTAACATCCAAAATTTGGAAGTGATCAGACCAGGGGCCCACTGTGCCAAAGTTGAAGTGATGTAAGTTCCTGCTTCTGTATCACTGCTTCATTAAGGAAGCCCTCCAACTCCTCCCACCTACACTACTTTCTCCAGTCTCATGGATCTGTTCCAACCTAGGATACTCACAGATAATTGTGTTTTGTCTTGCAGAGCTACACTGAAGGATGGGAGGGAAATCTGTCTGGACCCAGAAGCTCCCAGAGTCAAGAAAATGATCCAGAAACTGTTGGAAAGTGATGAATCAGCTGCTTAATCTGTTTATTTTCTACCAACCCCTTTTTAATCTCCCAGGAAGGGTAGGATTTTGAAGCCTTGACTTTCTAGAGTTATTAACTCATATACTCATTTTTACTATACAAAAATTCAGGTACATTTTCCATTCTGTCCTCCAAATCCTACTTGACTGTGAGAACTCTGCCTAAAAGATGACAGAAAGAAGATGAAAATGAGCAAGACTAACATATAATTTAAGGTTTACTCTCCAGTTTTTGGCTAAACACTGTACTTGCTTTGCATTTCTTTAGTTGAAAATTTCTTTCCAAATACATTTGTGTAATTTTCTTTCTCTATTGTTATGTTCAAAGTTCCTATGTTGATTAACAGATTTTACAATAGTCAATGACACTAGTGATCATGCAGAGCCAAGCATGGAATATTTGCTCAATAAATGCATTTTAAGTGTATTTAGGCAATAGAGATTTTCAATGTTTTTGTTCTAAATGGCTTGTTTAAAAGTATCCTTTGGAAACTTTTCTAATGTTTATTTTGCCTTGAAACTCTAAAAATAATAAAGTTGTAGAATGTAAGTCTTGTAAGCAATGGTTATTTACTTTAAAGGGAATACACTTAACACTAGTAGAACAAGAAAATATATGGTGAAGAAAGCCTTGACATTCTTTATTAAAAACACTCTCACATTTCTTGAAACAGAAAAGACAGAAAATGATACATTTTATTTTATATTAATGTTTTACTCTGACATTTTGTATATATTTGCCTTTACATAATGTGTGCATAATTACAATTTCAGTATTAGAATTGGACTTACAAATAAGTACAACAGAGAATTTAAACTTTACTAGACTATTAATTGTTCTTTTTAAAATCAATATTCTTCATCAATTTCTAAATCCATAAAATTTACACCCTTGCTATTTTAAAAGAAATATGAACATGAACCGAAATGTTATTTATTTATTTATCATATATTATCAATTTACAGACTTGGAGAAAGAGTTTTAATTCTCTCTCTCTCTCTCTCTTTTTTGTTTTACACTTTGGTATTTTACAATATTGCCAACAAAATTCACAAAGTTGATAATCTCTGTGATTTTTACATGATATATTAATCAGAAAATACTAATCACTATTAAAAGGCCAGGCATAGTGTTTTACATACATTGATCAAATAGTTCTGACAAGATGGCAATGATCTGATTAAGAGTCTTTTCTCTAGAGCCAGAATAATTAGGTAACCTGGCTCCCCCACTTGTTGGCTGTTTGACTTTGATTGGATTGCATCATCTCTCAGATGGTGATCATGTAATTGCCTATCTCAGAGAGCTGATGTGAAGAGTAAGAGTTGTTAAATTCAAAGTGCTTAAAACAATGAATGTCATACAAATAAATATTAGTAATTGTTTACTATTGTTACTAGTAGTACTGCAAAGAAGAAATCTGAAGATGGCTCTGAAGAAATTTACACTGGGCTGGGGATAGAGTTTAGTGATAGAGTATTTGCCCACCATGTATGAGGCTTGGGGTTTTAATCCCCAACAATGAAAAAAAAAAGAAAGATAGGGTGAAATAAAGAACAGAAACTCACCCCAACATCAGATACTAAGTGAGCAGAGTGATAATAGTGAGGATTTGAAATTGTATTCTAACCTACTATACCATACCACTTTCCTGGATTCTTCTTTCTCTAACGAAATTATATTATTTTTCACATAGTGCTGTGGACACAGAAAATAGTATTTAATACACAAATACCATACTGTGTGTACAGTATTGATCATAGGAATATAAGTAAGTTCACCAATTCTGACCTATAAAGGGACTTTAGGAAACATTTACCTACTAAGAATGTAGTTCATTTCAACTTTGCTTTATTAAGGGCTCCTTATATTATCTCCTCACTGTCATAACTTCAGTGCCTTAAAATGTTTTGCCTATAAAATAAATACACTTATTATGTAATAGGTAACAAAAATATACATAAGCATGGCACAAAACAGTAAATGAAGATTGAAGCCATTTTCATTAGTTTATATCCAAAAATTAAAAGAAGCTTGGGTATCTCAGTCAATAGTGGTTTCCTACAAAAAGTTGGCAGGGCCATCTCATGAGATATGACACAGTGTTTGCACTATGCTTACATCTCCAAGATACACAGGCCATTTATTATTGTTGTATGGACACATTGTATTATTTTGTGTAAGTGCATAGAAAGGATAACTTTATTGCCCCACACTATTGCCTGGATTCCTCTACTTTGAAATTATTAAAATCTGGGGATATGGTTATACAAATTCAATGTTTTGCTTTACCATGTTCAAAACAATCTCTCCTCTCCATTCGCTCTGCTGCTAACCCAAAAGGAGACTCAAGTTTCAGTTCCATAAACCATGATTTACACCATGTCCTATAACAACCATTATTATATTAGATGTTGAATTTTCTAAATATATGCCATGGAGAATTGCCCTTGAAGATCTCACTCACTGTTCAGCTAAGAGAGGCAGACATGTGGACAGAAGAGTAAACTATATGTGGCACATGTCAGTATGGAGAGATCTGC
>NW_026000140.1:3610099-3621341 GCF_001458135.2 Marmota marmota marmota
ATTTTCTGCACTATGCTATCCTACTTTTAAAAAATGTTGACCACAACTCTATAATTTCATCACTCACTGCTGGACATGGATGTTAGTATAAAAGCACTTTAATTAGAGTCAAGTTCTTATGTTTCCTATTGAGTCCACACTCTAGAGAAGGCACCTGGAGAGGCAGCAGGCATGAAATGAGCAGGGCCAGCTGTGTAGTTCAATCTGCTTAGCCAGGTATCTTCTTCCTTCATTCTCACCCCCGACCTGGGTTGGAATTCCCATGACAAGCAGTTTTTGACATAGAGATATTACAACAAATAGGTGTCTATATGAGGTGCTACCTCCTTGTCCTGTTATATTCACTGCCTGTTCTGCTTCAGCCATTAGATTTGTTTCTAATGGGAACTTAATCAAGGGCAGAAAATACATTGCTTTCCAGGGGGCTTTGGAAAAAAAAAAACATATTAATTTAGTGAGTTTAGCAGTTTTATACTGATTTTTCCCCATATTTCTCTTTTTGTTATATTCTCTCATAAATGGTAACATTAGCCCAATGGGTTAATAATTTGAGTCTCCCCTTCTGTTATGGTTTGGATGTGAGGTGTCCCCCAAAAGCTCACGCGTGAGACAATGCTCTTGCATTTCTCAGAGGAGAAATGATTGGGGTATAAGAGACTTAACCCAATCAGTTAATTAATCCCCTGATAGGGATTCACTGAGTGGTAATTGAAGTAGTAGGGTGTGACTGGAGTAGGTGGGAATTGGGGCATGGTTTTGTGAGTGGAGTCTCTCTCTGCTTCCTGATCATCTTGTGAGCTGCTTCTCTCTGCCACACTCTTCCCCCATGATGTCCAGTCTCACCTCCAGTCCTGAGGAATGAAACCTGCTGTCTGTGAATTGAGATCTCTGAAACTGTGGATCCTCAAATAAACTTTTCCTCCTTTAAAGTTATTCTGGTTGGATCTTTCAGTCACAGCAATGAAAAAGCTGACTAAAATGCCTTCAAAGCACATGTTGAAATGTAAGTGCCACTGTGATGGTAATTGGGACATGGCTAATAAGGGCTCCACTGTTTTGAATGGATCAATGGTATTGTGGCAGGAGTGGCTTAGTAATGGGGAGAGTGGGTTGTTGTAAAAATATACTCAACTTTCTTGGCTTTCTCTTGCTCTTGCCCTGGCCCTCTTTCATGGGCTTTCTCATCATGAAAATCCCAGTGTCATGTTATGAAATAGCAATAAGCTTCTCATCATATGCAGCCCCTTGACCTTGGACTTTTCAGCCTCCAATATTCTGAGAAATAGGTTTCTTCTATTTATAAGTTACCTACTTTGTGCTATTCAATTTCAGCAATACAAAATAGAATAAGACAACTCCTTTGGATTAAATCTTAATTTTGATTCTGTGTGACCCTTAGTCTACTCAGTTTCCTCATTTCCAAAACAAGGACTATGGTGGCCACCATGCACGGTAACTAAAGGAGTAAATCACACGAATAGTAGGATCCAGCATAGGGTCTGATTCAGAATTGAAATCTTACTAGTGAATACTACTTTTCTTCCCTTTCCTTAGAGATTTGCACAAGAGCACATGCCATTCCAAACATTGGTGGCCACAATCCTTGACCCAATACATAACCCATTAAGAACAAGGCCAACAGGCCAGAATTTTCCCACACAGAATCACAATCCAAAGCTTGCATACAGACAGCTAGTTAGAAGAAGCTGAATATGACAGACACAGGTGGTACTTTCCACTGTTGGTAGCAACTAAAAGAATCAAATAACAAAACCACAATGTTTGTCAACCAATATATCTAGAGATTATAAAATATACAAGACATCTGATGATTGGGAGCCTGGCTTGACTGTCTTCCTAATAAACAACAACAACAACAACAACAAAGAAATAAGATTTTGATGTAACAATTTCAGTCTTTTTTATGCTGTTGTAACAGGATACCACAGACTGAATGAACTTACAATAGATGGAAATTTATTTGGCTCCTGGTGGTTCTGGAGGTTTGCAAATCCAAGATTGAGGAGCTAAACCTGCAGAAGGCTTACTTGCTGCATCATAACATGGCAGAAGGCATCACAATGTGAAAGAGAGAGGGGTGCAGGAGAGGGAGAGAAAGGGGCTGAACTCACGAATTCATCCCTTAAAAGGAACCAACCCACATGATAATGAACTTGCTGCTGTGATAATGGTACTAATCCATTCAGGAGACAGAATCCTCATGACCACCTTTTAAAAGTTCCCCTTTTAACACTGTTCCATTGAGAATTAAGTTCCCATCATGTAAAACCTGGGAGATATGTTCAAGCCATGCCAAATATTTATTTCTTCTCTGTAGCAGATATAACATGGGATTACACATTTATCTGGCATTTTGTGATGATAGGCTATAAAACTTGCAGGCAGAGTAGTCATCAAGCAAAGTTGGAACAATTAGCTTTCACTTACCATCTGTGTTGCAGAATCAGTCTTCTTCTGCCAGTATGTTAGAGAAAACTATAGGAACTATTATCAAAGAAGGAATAAGGCAATGTATGCATACCTCCATCACCAGAATGACTATTAAGCTAGACTGTGAATATGCACTTATCTGTTTTTCCTACTTTACATCAGGGAATAATGGTCAAACCTATTCCCTCTCTTTACTTCCAATTCCAGATAAATACCTGGAAGACCAGGACTAAATAAATATTTGTCAAATATTAACTACATGAAGAGGAACAATAATGCACTTAGTCCTGCTGATGCAATGGTGTAGTTGAAGGCTGAGCAAAAGGCATCTAGCCAGCAGATAGTTAATTGAACATAAAAGACATTCTTCCCAACTGCTAACCTTGTTAGGCTTGGAGTTCTCACCATGTTATTCATAGACACTAGAGTATGCTCATGCTCTTTGTACCATCAGTGATTGTTTGATTTTTCAGTTACAGTCACTTCTGTAATATTATGGAATCTATTGAGTTCCCTTCATCTGTCTATCCACATCCTCCAATCGCATTCTGAAGTTTTAATACAAGCTCATTCAATTTTATTTAATTGTAGACATTTATATTCAATGTATAACACATACAAATGGAAAATATATGCCATCAAGGCATTTCTTCACTATTACCATAACTTCCAGTATACATAATTGGATCTCACATTTCTTTGGTGTCTTTAACTGCTTAGACATGTCAGCCATTGAATCAGCTCAGTCACACTTCAGCAGTGCCACATCATTGTAATCAGTACCATTCAGAATTCTGTCCCTGAAAAGTTTCCTGAATATATGAACAGAGCCTAGAAGAAAACAATAAAAACAAAGATATTTCCAACCAAAACATTGGAGGAACATTGAAACATTGAATGAACATTGAATAATATTTAATATCAAATTTTAATAGTTATTCATAATTTTCCTTATAGAAAGCTGTATCTTCATGTCATGTATTTTCATTTGTGGTTTATATCTTCATCTTGCAATTTCCTAAATTTTATCTCCACAGTATCAAAATCATAATGATGGTTTCATCTTCAAAATAAATTTATTATATTTTTAAAGGGAAAATTTCCCATTTTCTTTTCTTTTGTTATTCTGACAATCCTATATTCTTTTTGAACTATGTGGTCATTGTTGGGTGCAGAACAGGCTGAACTATGTTATCTGCAGAGCAGGCTGAACAAATGTTAGCTGCAGGATATCCCAGGTACTCAAACCCCCCTCTCTCTTGTCCTTTATCACCTGTTTGCATCAAAGCTGAACATTCAACCCCCACTCAAGGCTGAACACTCAACCCCTCCTTGTGCCAACAAGGCAGCTTGCAGACCCAGAGTCCCCATTAGATTTGGGCTATAAAAACTCCCTCCTGCTGGGCCCCTCTCTCTCTCTTGCTCTCTTGTTCTGTCTCTCTCTCTTGATCTCTCTGTCTCCCTTGCGCGCATGCTCTCCTCTCTCTCTCTCTTTCTCTCTTTTCTCCCCTGTTGCACTGCTGCAAAAAGATCTCTTGGTCTCTCCGAGTGTTGTGGTCACTCTCCTTTCAGTCATGACATCATTTATTTACTAAGTACCACTTCCAGAGAGTTCAGAAAACAATCTTAAGAAAATGGGGATGCAAAACAATCTATAAAAACAATTTTTAAAAATCAATAACCTACTCCCAAGACATCTGTGAAAAGCTAATATATGACACATTTATCAGTGTTAACAATTTCAAGTATTGAAATCTGATCTTATTATTATATTATCATGCCAGAGGAGAAAAATAGCTGATTTTTTTGTAGAAGAACGATTATAGAAGAAAGTAGACAGATTAAATGTCTAATTTTACATTAGAAGTTAGACTTAATCCAATTTTACCTGTTCTATAAAGCCCATTGCTGTGCTTTATACACATACATGAATTAAAATGTATATAATGAATAGTTATTATTCACTCCTTCTGTCTAGACCACACAACCTCTAATTAACTAGATCTTTCCTTTGGCCATGAGGCAGATGGTCCATAAAGGTCAAATATCTCAGATCCTCTTGCTTTGAATGCACTTTCAGATCTCATCTACATTCTGGGGTCCTGTTGGCAGAGCTAGGCCTTAGAACTTTCTAATGACTTCTGTTCAGGTTCATTTCTCTATCTAAGGCAGGGTACTCTTCTCCAGCACATCCTCTAGAATTCAAACTCTGGCTGTGGATGAAATATCTTTTTGTTCACTTGTATTCAACTGAGATTTTATTCAAGTAGTGAGTGGCCAAAACAAGCAAAAGAAAGTAAGGTCAGTAAGGAAATCTAGGATGCTAAAATCCTTCAAGGGCAGTTTTCTCATGTCCTTCCTCAGGACACTTTGTTTAGGAAGCAATGGCCTGAAACCATTTATTCATGCATTATTTCCACAAGCACTCTCACTAGAGACCTGTGAATGCAAACAGAAATGAGATATAATTGCTTTCCTGGCAGAGCATATAACTCTCATGAGGGTATGTAACTAGTGTGCTCCACATCCCATGATGTGCTCAGAACCCAGGGGCTGGGTTAACCCCTTGGGAGGAATTATAAACTTATGATGGGGGAGGGGATGTTAGAAATACCCCCTCAATTACAAGTAGGAGCCCCCTACAACTGAGTTATACCCATCCTCCTCTTGATCTCTCAGCACTCCCTGCCTCATGTTAAACTCTGTTAAAAAAATAAACTGCTTATTTTTTATTTGTTATTTTTAGTTATACATGATAGTATAATGTATTTTGACTTATTATACATACATGGATTATGACTTCCCATTCTTGTGGTTCTACCTGATGTGAAGTTACATTGGTCATTTATTAATATATGAACATGAGAAAGTTATGTCTGATTCATTCTACTATAATAAACGGCTTATTTTTCCTCTCAGGTCATACGACATTTTTCCCAGTTTTCGTGCCTTCTTTTATTCCATTCTCCTTTTCTGAATCAGTCCACCGTATCCACTCACCTTAGGTCGGTTCCTCCTCCAGAAACTTTTATCTGGCAGCTCCCATCCTTCCACAAAAGGGAATCAGGTGTTCCCTCCTCTGACAGCCTATAGAGCTCTGTCCATTGCTAAGAGAGTTGGGTCCCTGGATAACTCCATGTCTTTCTGTCCTACTCCATAGACTGTGAGTTCAGTAGTGATTCGGTCTATCATTTTCCTCTTGGTTACCTAGTTCAGAACTTAATTCAATTCACAGCTTCTAAACAGTACATAAATATTTAATTAATGAATGCGTAGATTCATTAACAATAAACAGAGCAACTTGTGTTGAAAAGTAGTAGAAGCATGGAAAGTGGGTGATTTTAGGAAAACCATTTCACTGGGAAGAGACAAACATCTCATTTAACTTTTCTGAAACAATAAATTAAAAAAAAAATATGTTGACCTACATAACAGAAAAGTCCATGAAAAATCAGATCCAGCTGAAGGATAGCCAAAGAATTTTCTCCAAAGTAGAAATATATCCCACTTCATTTTCTCTGTGCCAACTTCATTGTGCCAATTTCTCACCAAGAATTGGCAAAACTCTAGGCCTCTTTTTGGTTTACCCCTCAAGGGTTCTTGTGCTGGAGGTTTGGTCCCCAATGTGAAATGTTAAGAGGTGGCTGGACCTTTAAGAGGTGGGTCAGAGAGGGAGGCCCTTAGGTCACTGGGATCCAAATATCTTGTCTATTTCTTGGAACAGAAGAAAAACAGAAAGTGTTTGCTGCAATTGGTCTTCACACACAACTCATAACTGACGTAAATGAGAGGACTCAGATAGTCAGACATAGTTTACCCAGAGGAGCTGCCAAAAGAATGAAGCATGTCAAGAAGCAGCCAACATTTGGAGATTATAGAGTTTAACTCTTGGAAATAACTTAATCAAAATCACATGTTTTTGTCATGAAATAAAAAGCAAAGAGTTATGTGGTTTTTATTTTATATGCTACCTTAACATGCCACTTAACTCCATGAAATTTTCATAAATCAAAATTTAAAAATTTCAAAGCACAGGAATACTATAACTTAGAACAAGAAACAAATTAATTCTCTCATTTGAACAAGTGATTTTCTAAGTCAAGTCCATTTTAAGAGGCGAATGTTAGATTCCTATGCAGTCTTTAAACTCATGAAAGCAAAAATTCTTTCTATAAATTTATGTTTTTTTTTTTTTTTTGGTGGTGCTGGGGATTGAACCTAAGGACTTGTGCATGCTAGGTAAGCACTCTAACAACTGAGCCATATCCCCAGCCCTAAATTTATGTTTTTATTAATGCATTTTGGTTTATATAATTATGGGGCTCATTTTGACATATTCATAAATCCCCATAACATAGTTTGCTCCATTTCAATCTCTAATACTACCATCTTCCCTCTATTCCTCCCTCCTCCTGATCTCTTTCCACTACTCTATTGGTCTTCCTTTGGTTAATTTTTGTTTGTAATTGGTGCTTATGTGTAAAGGTAGAATTCATTGTGATATATACATTCATGCACATAGTATAATTTGTCAATGTCAGTATGCATTTCCTTTCCTTTCCCCTCCCCACTCTCTCCTCCTCTATATCCCTCCTCTACCACACTGTTTCCCCCCTTCTGTTTTCATGAGATCACTTTTAAAAAAAATACCTTACTTCTCTCTAGCTTCCACATATGAGAGAACAATTTGATCATTGACTTTCTGAGTCTGTCTTATTTCCCTTGGGAGATATTCTGTAATTCCATTCATCTACTGGCAAATGACATAATTTCATTCTTCTTTATATCCATTGTGTATATATTCCACCTTTTCTTTTTCCATTCATCTATTGGGGGACACCTAGGCTGGTCCCATAACTTGACTATTGTGCACTGCTCAGCTATAAAGATTGGTATGCATGTTCTTTGGAGTCAACACCAAGGAGTGGGATAGCTGGGTCATGTGGTGGGTTTATTTCTAGTCTTTGAGAAATTTTCATGTTGCTTTCCAAAGTAGTTGTATTAACTTTCAGTTCCACTAACAATGTAGGAGTGTACCTTCCCGCCCCCCCCATCCTCATCCGCATTTATTATTACCTGTATTCTTGAAATTTGCCATTTTAACTGGAGTGAGATAAAATCTCAGTGTCATTACAGTCTGCATTCCCTTGCTTGTTATTGAAGTTGAACATATTTTGCAAGGCTGCAATCCTTAAAGAAATAGGAGAATCCTTAAAAATTGAATTTTTGGTGGTAAAATTCCATTTGCCCTATAATCATCATGGAACCATTCATTCAGAATTGACAAACAGTAAATTCCAGGTGTTCACATCTTCTACTCCCCTCCCCAGGCATTGCTGTGGCAACAGCCACTTGCAGGAGTAACCTGACAGCTCCTCGCCTCAGCTGTATCAGTGTCTTTCCCTTCCTGGGCCAATTTTTCTCAGTGGCTGCCATGAAACATTCCTTGCCATAAAATAGGAGCCAATGGATAAACATTTTCCCATTTTTTTTTCTGCTTTAAACAGATATTTTTTCAATATTTCTTAGAGTGTTTCCGGTAGGATGGAATCCCAGTTGCCCACCCTCTTTTCCTATTTCACTCTTCCCAGTTCTTCAGTCCTATACACTGGAGACACATTCTCAAATAAATGACCTGCATGGCTGACCCATTATTAGGCTCTACTTTTCAAAGGGAACCCTAGGCTTACCCACTGCTCCATTCTGGGAAGTAACCCTGATGATTGGCAGGCAGGTGTGGGCAGTGTAGCTCCACTGTTCTCCTCCAGCTTGCTTCAGGGACTCATTGCCTCACAACTGCCAACCCTAGTTCCCTAAAATGATGCGATGACTTTGTTTTTAAGGGGGAAGAATGAAGATATTAAAGCGTGCCATCAAATTCTAGGCTTTATCTCTCCCCACAATTCAAGGGCATTAGTGTCAGGTTCAGGGCAGCTTCACCATTCAGTATCTGGACACTGCTTGTCTGGCTACCTTCTTTCTTTCATCTAGTCATACCTGCTCTCAGTCCAGGGGTTCAAACAGGATAAGCCATTTCTCAGTTGCTTCTGTCCAAACCTTTCCCCACCCTGCTGATGGATTCAGAAATGAGAAAATGATCTAAGCCTGGTTAAGTCAGAAACAGTGTCTAGAGTTTTTGCTGGAACAAGTGAAAATGCCCTGGGTTTGCTGAACTGATAAAAATTAATGCTGTATTTTTTGTTTTTTCATTATTATCATGAAATAACTGAGGCTGTGTAGCTTATAAAAAAGAGAGGTAGTCTGGGATTGTGGCAAAGTGGTAGAGCATTTGTCTAGCATGCGTGAGGTACTGGGTTCAAACCATGGCACCACATAAAAATAAAAAATAAATAAAGAAAAGAGATTTTTTTAGCTCACAGTTTTAGAAGCCCAAAGCCCAAATAGCATTGTACTGGCTCTTATGAGGCTCCTCCTGGCTGCATCACCTCCTGGCTGATGGCAGCACAATGGTGGGAGCAAAGTCAACAGTGGGTTGGGGGACAGGGAGAGAGGGAGAGGGAGAGGGAAATAGGGAGAGAGCAGGTGGGCTCCCAGAGTCAGAAGCTCCAAGAGTCAAGAAAATGATCCAGGAACTGTTGGAAAGTGATGAATCATCTGCTTAATCTGTTTATTTTCTACCAACCCCTTTTTAATCTCCCAGGAAGGGTAGGATTTTGAAGCCTTGACTTTCTAGAGTTATTAGTTATTCATATACTCATTTATACTATACAAAAATTCAGGTACATTTTCCATTCTGTCTCCCAAATCCTACTTGACTCTGAGAACTCTGTTTAAAAGATGACAAAAAGAAGATGAAAATAAGCAAGACTAACATATATCTTAAGGTTTACTCCCCAGTTTTAGGCTAAACACTGTACTTGATTTGCATTTCTTTAGTTGAAAATTTCTTTCCAAATACATTGGTGTAATTTTTCTTTCTCTATTGTTAGGTTCAACATTGCTATGATGATTAACAGATTTTACAATAGTCAATGACACTAGTGATCATGCAGAGCCAAGCATGAAATACTTGCTCAATAAATGCTTTTTAAGTGTATTTAGGCAATAGAGATTTTCAATGTTTTTGTTCTAGATGGCTTGTTTGAAAGTATCCTTTGGAAATTTTTCTAATGTTTATTTTGCCTTCAAACCCTAAAAATAATAAAGTTGTAGAATGTAAGTCTTGTAAGCAATGGTTATTTACTTTAAAGGGTATACATTTAACACTAGTAGAACAAGAAAATATATGGTGAAGAAAGGCTTGACATTCTTTATAAAAAACACTCCTGCATTTCTTGAAACAGAAAAGAGAAAGTGATAGATTTTATTTTATATTAAATGTTTTACTCTAGCATCTTGTATACATTTGCCTTTACTTAATGTGTACATGATTACAATTTCAGTATTAGAACTGGACTTACAAATAAGTACAATAGAGAATTTATACTTTACTAGACTATTAATTGTTCTTTTTAAAATCAATATTCTTCATCAATTTCTAAATCCATAAAATTTACACCCTTGCTATTTTAAAAGAAATATGAACATAAACCTAAATGTTATTTATTTATTTATCATATATTATCAATTTACAGACTTGGATAAAGAGTTTTAATTCTCTCTCTCTCTCTTTTTGTTTTACACTTTGGTATTTTACAATATTGCCAACAAAATTCACAAAGTTGATAATCTCTGTGATTTTTACATGATATATTAATCAGAAAATACTAATCACTATTAAAAGGCCAGGCATAGTGTTTTACATACACTGATCAAATAGTTCTGACAAGATGGCAAATATCTGGTTAAGAGTCTTTTCTCTAGAGCTAGAATACTTAGGTAACCTGGCTCATCCACTTGTTGGCTGTTTGACTTTGATTGGACTGCTTCATCTCTCAGATGGTGATCATGTAATTGTCTATCTCAGAGAGCTGATGTGAGGAGTAAGAGGTGTTAAATTCAAAGTGCTTAAAACAATGAATGTCATACAAATAAATATTAGTAACTGTTTACTATTGTTACTAGTAGTACTGCAAAGAAATCTGAAGATGGTCCTGAAGAAATTCACACTGGGCTGGGGATGGAGTTTAGTGGTAGAGTACTTGCCCACCATGTATGAGGCTTGGGGTTTTAATCCCCAACAATGAAACAACAAAAGAAAGATAGGGTGAAATCAAGAAAAGAAACTCACCCCAACATTAGATACTAAGTGAGCAGAGTGATCATAGTGAGGATTTGAAATCGTATTCTAACCCACTATACCATACCACTTTCCTGGATTCTTCTTTCTCTAACAAAATTATATTATTTTTCACATAGTGTTGTGGACACAGAAAATAGTATTTAATACACAAATACCATACTGTGTGTACAGTATTGATCATAGGAATATAAGTAAGTTCACCAATTCTGACCTATAAAGGGACTTTAGGAAACATTTACCTACTAAGAATGTAGTTCATTTCAACTTTGCTTTATTAAGGGCTCCTTATATTATCTCCTCACTGTCATAACTTCAGTGCCTTAACATGTTTTGCCTATAAAATAAATACACTTATTATGTAATAGGTAACAAAAATATGCACAAGCATGTCGCAAAACTGTAAATAGAGATTGAAGCCATTTTCATTAGTTTATATCCAAAAATTAAAAGAAGCTTGGGTATCTCAGTCAATAGTGGTTTCCTACAAAAAGTTGGCAGGGCCATCTCATGAGATATGACACAGTGTTTGCACTATGCTTACATCTCCAAGATACACAGGCCATTTATTATTGTTGTATGGACACATTG
>NW_026000140.1:3626160-3720938 GCF_001458135.2 Marmota marmota marmota
TATATATATATATATATATATATATATATATATATATATAAATGATATAAAGGAATGGATAAAAATGAATACTAGATTACTGTCACATGGATTTGCCATTCATTCCCTGGCCAAAGAAAACTTGTTCTATTATACTGGAACTTGGTTTTCTATCTATAAAATTGGGACAAGAATGCTCCCTAACTCCTTGAAATATAATCAAGTAATTACTGTTTCTTTTATGTGTCTGTGAAAACAAATGTCACTTTATTAAAATTTAACTGTTCAGCTTATAACCATATCATATGACCAGTACTTTGAAAAAGAAAAGGATACTTCTGAGTGGTGAAATTATAGTTTTTAAAAAATATTTATTTTCTCTTTATATGCTGTTATTTGTAATAACACATCCTTTATAATGAGAAAACTGTGGATATATCTTTATATTCAAGTAAGCCTTCAATGTACTTCATATTACAAAGGAAACTGTTACCACAAAGGCCTTAGAAGAAAAAAGAGAGCAAAGATTAAAAAATGGCAGAACAACTTCTGGGGGCAAAATATGTTTTTGTGGTTTTGTTTTGTTGATAGGGACCATGACAGGAGGTAAGTGCCTAGTTCCTGCCTTTTTTCCCACTGCTTGCTTCCAACCAACACCAGGCTTGGGAGGGAGGGAAGGGGTGGATGGACAATTCAAGTACACTCAAGCTTATTACTCCATAAATGCCTGAACAACAGGGAATTGTGTGTGTATTGAGCTTTTCCCTGTAAGGAAGACCTCTCCCAATGCCCTTGCTGATAAAGACAGCAACTGGAAAGTGTTCTCAGAATAGTTAGACCACAGTAATTCCGAAGTAAAGGCATATGAGGCCCCCAGATTCTAGCACTGGTTCACTTGGAAAAATTTGTTGTGACCTTTGTCCCTTTAACTCACCTCTGTTATGGGATACAACTGAGTGTGTTGTTTGAGACATACAGCAGAAGAGGAATGAGCAAAATAAACCACTCTCATCTCCTTTCCAACGTTTTCTCCCACAAAATTCATTTGATCTGAAGAACACTGGTGCTATTGCGACCCTGTATTGCTATCTGTCACAAAAAAATTGCTTTGCTAAACACTTAAAACTCCAAACTGACTGAGATGGTATTTTGGAAGCATTATTGATAGCAAGAATTAATATTTGCTGTTCTTAAGCATGAAGAACTACACCAAATGTTTTACAGATGCCACTTCTTTAGTCCTCACAATAACCCATGAAGCCTATACTCAGATTGTTCCCACTTCATGGATGAGGAAACAAGGCACAGAGGGAAAGTGAATGTAGCACAGCCTTGAGAGCCATGCTAAGGACTTTGAATTTTGTTTTATGAAGGGAAGTGCCATAATTATATCTGTGTTTTGAGAGATAATTTAGGTAAGAATGCATGAGAGCTATACAGGAAGTGATAAGCACCAAGTTAATGAAAACTAAACAGGAGACCATTGTTCACTCTCTTTCCCCATAGACTGCAGCCCTGCAGAACTATGAGCTTCTGTCCAAATATGCCGAGGACTTAATGATCATGCATCTTTCTGTCTAGTTTTTCATGTTGTGGTAATACCACTCTTCCCTTTGACCCACTAGCAAACCCTAATCCATCTACAAGAGCCAGTTTATGGGGTCATTCCTTTCTGAAGCATGGGCTACCATGCTACTTGCCTTGTGTGAAAGCACAATGTGAAACCCAGAGCAGGGAGATAGGAACCAGACTGATTTATACAGCTTCTAACAAGCTGTGGCCTTTCCTAGAGAGTTACCTCAACTCTGTGATGGGGATAATATTGCCTAACTTGCAGTGTGGGTGTAGAAATTTTGTATGATGTTGTGTCACTTCATAAGCCTTTAGAAATTGTGTCTGTTTTAATTAATTTGTCATCCTAAGGTGTCCCTTTTTCCCAAGAGACTGAATGGCATCATAGTCTCATTTCCCTTAGGAGTTTAAACATACCATTATACAAACATTGTCATCTTAGGTCAAAATTGCCTTAGTTCCTAAGCAAGCATCTGTGGCTTCCTTCTGCCTCAACTAGATTTTGCCTTCTTGCCCATTGAGGTAGGCTGAATAATGTCCCATACCCCCCCAAGATTCCCATGGCTTGATGCCTGAAACCTATGACTAGGTTACCTCATATGGCAGAAGAAAAATTTCACACATGTGTTAGGATGTTAAGATAGTAAGGTTATTCTGGTTGATCCAATTGGGCCCAATGTGTACACACAGCTCCTTATTAGAGAATGTCAGAGGAGAGGGCAGATGTGACAACAAAAGCTGAGGCTGGAATGATACACTTCAAACTTGGAAGAAAGGGCCCCAAGCCAAGGAATGGAGGTGGCTTGTAGTGGCTGAGAAAGGTAAGGAGAAAGAATGCCCTCTAAAGCCAGAAGGAACACAGCCCTGATGACATGCTGAGTTTAGCCCATTAAGACTTATTTTGAATTTGTGACCTTCAGGACTGTGAGATAATAGATTTGTGTTGTTAAGCCACTGAGTTTGTGGGAATTTGTTACACAAGCAATAGGTAACTAATATACCCATGTTGCAACATCTTCTTTTCTCCCCAAAGTGTAGTAACATTTTCCCAAAGTGTGAATGAAAACATCAGCTTGCACTGCTCCTGGTTCCATGGCTGTTGAACATGTAATATTAACACCTCTAATGTTAGGGAATGCAAGGGAGAATACTGAACTGCAAATAAGGCAACTCCTCAACCTGAAAATGCCCAGGGAAAAAAAATTCTATTCAAGACATCTGCATGCTTAGAGGAATACTAACATGTAAATATAATAAGAACAAAACTGGTAGGTTTGCAAAACAGGGATCCATTGTAGGCAGCAATATGAATACAAAAACTGTTTTTGATCTTCATTTTTGTGGAATATCAACATTTTCAAAAAACCTTATAAAGATTAAGCTATTTTAATGCAGTTTCCCAAAGTATCAATAGAGTAATATTAACTAATCTTTTCAAATTCTATTTTTATTAATTTTCTAATAATAATGTAGTAGAGTCTAAGTCTTTTTTATAATATTTTTTTATAGAGAGATATAGAGAAAGAATTTTTTAATATTTATTTTTTTATTTTTTCGGTGGACACCACATCTTAATTTGTATGTGGTACTGAGGATCGAACCCAGCTCTGCTGGCATGCCAGGTGAGCGTCCTACCGCTTGAGCCACATCCCCAGCCCTAGAGTCTAAGTCTTAAAGGGATAAAATCAGAGTTTGATTTATTTACTTAATTAAAAAAAAGAGCCTTGGAAACTAGTAATGATTAAATTCTATTTTTTTATTAGTTGCTCAAGACAATACAATGATCTTGACATATTAAATGCTATTATTAACAAAGCTAACACATAAAGTAAATATGCATCTATGAAGTAATGCTGTCACATAAACATGCAAATATGTATCAGCCAAACATGTAGCACCAAGCAAATTCAGTCCTTATAAAACAAACCCTCCTTCAAAACATTTTTTTCTTAAAATTCTGGAGGTATTTTCTTGTAAGAAAATATGATATGACATCACTATTTTCTGCTCTATTATGAAGTAATATTTGAGAAAATCACAACTTGATTCATATGATTTATTTATTTAAGATTTGAAGGTTAATATAATCATTAGAAGTTTTTTTTTTTTAGTTAGAGCGAATGTGTGTGGGGGGGTGGGGGGTCCACCCAAACATGTTTTATAGCAAAATACACATTTAGCCAGGTAGAAACTACTTCGCCACGAGTTTCCGGACTAATCCCTTAAAGAAGGAGACCTCCCCTTCAAGGCAAATTTTACTCCCATTCTTCAGTGTAGCTCTGCAGGAAAAAGAGAAGAGATGCACCTTTTGGTGCCTGGATTCCAAAACAAGATCTGACAGAGGGACAGAGGGACAGCTGGGCAAAAGGCAGCACCAACTGCTCAAGGTCAGGACTCACATTATCTCGGTGTTGGCACAGTGGGGTCCAGCCTTGATCACCTCCAGGTTGGTGATGTGCTTGGCATTGACTTTGGACATGGTCTTTAAACACACGCACTGAAGGTCCCCATCATCTGAAGGATCCTCTGAGGGTGGCAGAAAGGGTGAGGAGCCAGGAGTAGGGGAGGGAGGAGGATTTCAGGAGTGGCCAGAGGCACCTAGAGAATCTCCCAGCCCCTCCCCCACCCCTGCCCTTGGTCTTCATTTCCTTAGCCACCAATTGCATTTCCAGAGGGAAGGTATATTGACTCAGTGGCAGCGCGCTTGTGTAGAGCTTGGCACAGCGCCCTCACACTTCAGAAGCCCAGGACAATAGAGCTGGAACCATTAAAGTTAAGGACGCTGCCTCAGCCCCCCAGGGGTTCCAGGAATCAATTCCCACTGTTCTGGTTGGTCGGTCCCTCCCCTCTTTGCTTCTGCTCTCACCACCGCTGGCGACTGTGACCACAGCTGATAGGAGCAATAGCCCCAGGAGCAGCAGCCCTGGGTTGAGCTGGGGGCAGAGGCTGCAGGAGCCCAATATGAGGCCCATGTCCTGGAGTTTCCAGCAGGATCCGAGTGCTCAGGTCAAGTGGGGGCTAGGGTTCCCAGGCCCGCGGCTCCAGCGATGTCCCCGCCTCTTTTATCCCTCCTGCTGGTCCAGTCCGGAAACCTGGGATGGGGAATGAGGAACTGGGGTGCTGAAGCTAAGTCATTTCAGAGAAGAGTTGGGCTCTAGCCAGGCAAGATTAAATAAAACAACCCAAAAAAGGGCTAGAGTCAGCTGCCTTGGCCTTAAGTTGGCAGCAGGAGCCACATCTCCAACCCTAACTGAAATATGCACACATTTATGTAGTTTAAAACACTAGTGGTCAATCTTATAAGGTCTATGTTTTCTTTATGTGTTACCCCAGAGCACTCTGTGGTCACCATGCAGTTTACACAGTGTATACCTTTGAGACCCAGACAATTTCTGTTTCCTTCTTAACTAGCTCCTGCATTACCAAAAACTGCCCTTAGACCCTGCCTTTCTGGTTGACTTCTATTGAGTTTGGCTACTACTGTGTAGTTAAAGCTGTGTTGTTTGTAATTGTTTTCTGCTATTGAAAAGTGCAATTCATTCTCTAGGCAATGACTGTCTTCAGAATTTCACCTGAATGTGGAAGCCTTCTCCAGTCTCTTGGATGAGATTTACCAGCTTCACTAACCATCTTCCCATACACTGTAAGAAGAAAGGTCAATTATCCTCATTATTCATAACCTTAGATATATTACAAAAGTTGTATTTGATTTTTTAAAAAATATTGGAACTTGAATGATTCTCCATTTGTCTTCATCCCAGATAATATTCCAGAAGAGAGAACAGGAGAGTTTGGTGGGCCATGTGTCCCAGTCCCAGTGAAGGGTGAGATGGGCTGTATTGCTGGTGGGGAGCAAAGGAAGGAGGAATGTTGAACATAACAATAGAGAAAGAAAATTACACAAATGTATTTGGAAAGAAATTTTCAACTAAAGAAATGCAAAGCAAGTACAGTGTTTAGCCTAAAACTGGGGAGTAAACCTTAAGTTATATGTTAGTCTTGCTCATTTTCATCTTCTTTCTGTCATCTTTTAAGCAGAGTTCTCAGAGTCAAGTAGGATTTGGGAGACAGAATGGAAAATGTACCTGAATTTTTGTATAGTATAAATGAATATATGAATAACTAATAACTCTAGAAAGTCAAGGCTTCAAAATCCTACCCTTCCTGGGAGATTAAAAAGGGGTTGGTAGAAAATAAACAGATTAAGCAGATGATTCATCACTTTCCAACAGTTCCTGAATCATTTTCTTGACTCTTGGAGCTTCTGACTCTGGGAGCCCACCTGCTCTCTCCCTATTTCCCTCTCCCTCTCCCTCTCTCCCTGTCCCCCAACCCACTGTTGACTTTGCTCCCACCATTGTGCTGCCATCAGCCAGGAGGTGATGCAGCCAGGAGGAGCCTCATAAGAGCCAGTACAATGCTATTTGGGCTTTGGGCTTCTAAAACTGTGAGCTAAAAAAATCTCTTTTCTTTATTTATTTTTTATTTTTATGTGGTGCCATGGTTTGAACCCAGTACCTCACGCATGCTAGACAAATGCTCTACCACTTTGCCACAATCCCAGACTACCTCTCTTTTTTATAAGCTACACAGCCTCAGTTATTTCATGATAATAATGAAAAAACAAAAAATACAGCATTAATTTTTATCAGTTCAGCAAACCCAGGGCATTTTCACTTGTTCCAGCAAAAACTCTAGACACTGTTTCTGACTTAACCAGGCTTAGATCATTTTCTCATTTCTGAATCCATCAGCAGGGTGGGGAAAGGTTTGGACAGAAGCAACTGAGAAATGGCTTATCCTGTTTGAACCCCTGGACTGAGAGCAGGTATGACTAGATGAAAGAAAGAAGGTAGCCAGACAAGCAGTGTCCAGATACTGAATGGTGAAGCTGCCCTGAACCTGACACTAATGCCCTTGAATTGTGGGGAGAGATAAAGCCTAGAATTTGATGGCACGCTTTAATATCTTCATTCTTCCCCCTTAAAAACAAAGTCATCGCATCATTTTAGGGAACTAGGGTTGGCAGTTGTGAGGCAATGAGTCCCTGAAGCAAGCTGGAGGAGAACAGTGGAGCTACACTGCCCACACCTGCCTGCCAATCATCAGGGTTACTTCCCAGAATGGAGCAGTGGGTAAGCCTAGGGTTCCCTTTGAAAAGTAGAGCCTAATAATGGGTCAGCCATGCAGGTCATTTATTTGAGAATGTGTCTCCAGTGTATAGGACTGAAAAACTGGGAAGAGTGAAATAGGAAAAGAGGGTGGGCAACTGGGATTCCATCCTACCGGAAACACTCTAAGAAATATTGAAAAAATATCTGTTTAAAGCAGAAAAAAAAATGGGAAAATGTTTATCCATTGGCTCCTATTTTATGGCAAGGAATGTTTCATGGCAGCCACTGAGAAAAATTGGCCCAGGAAGGGAAAGACACTGATACAGCTGAGGCGAGGAGCTGTCAGGTTACTCCTGCAAGTGGCTGTTGCCACAGCAATGCCTGGGGAGGGGAGTAGAAGATGTGAACACCTGGAATTTACTGTTTGTCAATTCTGAATGAATGGTTCCATGATGATTATAGGGCAAATGGAATTTTACCACCAAAAATTCAATTTTTAAGGATTCTCCTATTTCTTTAAGGATTGCAGCCTTGCAAAATATGTTCAACTTCAATAACAAGCAAGGGAATGCAGACTGTAATGACACTGAGATTTTATCTCACTCCAGTTAAAATGGCAAATTTCAAGAATACAGGTAATAATAAATGCGGATGAGGATGGGGGGGGCGGGAAGGTACACTCCTACATTGTTAGTGGAACTGAAAGTTAATACAACTACTTTGGAAAGCAACATGAAAATTTCTCAAAGACTAGAAATAAACCCACTACATGACCCAGCTATCCCACTCCTTGGTATTGACTCCAAAGAACATGCATACCAATCTTTATAGCTGAGCAGTGCACAATAGTCAAGTTATGGGACCAGCCTAGGTGTCCCCCAGTAGATGAATGGATAAAGAAAAGGTGGCATATATACACAATGGATATAAAGAAGAATGAAATTATGTCATTTTCCAGTGGATGAATGGAATTACAGAATATCTCCCAAGGGAAATAAGACAGACTCAGAAAGTCAAGGACCAAATTGTTCTCTCATATGTGGAAGCTAGAGAGAAGTAAGGTATTTGTTAAAGGTGATCTCATGAAAACAGAAGGGGGAAAACAGTGTGGTAGAGGAGGGAGATAGAGGAGGAGGGAGTGGGGAGGGGAAAGGGAAGTAAATGCATACTGACATTGACAAATTATACTATGTGCATGAATGTATATATCACAATGAATTCTACCTTTACACATAAGCACCAATTACAAACAAAAATTAACCAAAGGAAGACCAACAGAGTAGTGGAAAGAGATCAGGAGGAGGGAGGAATAGAGGGAAGATGGTAGTATTAGAGATTGAAATAGAGCAAACTATGTTATGGGGATTTATGAATATGTCAAAATGAGCCCCATAATTATATAAACCAAATGCATTAATAAAAACATAAATTTATTGCTGGGGATATGGCTCAGTTGTTAGAGTGCTTGCCTAGCATGCACAAGTCCTTAGGTTCAATCCCCAGCACTACCAAAAAAAAAAAAAAACCCATAAATTTATAGAAAGAATTTTTGCTTTCATGAGTTTAAAGACTGCATAGAAATCTAACATTCACCTCTTAAAATGGACTTCTCTTTGAAAATCACTTGTTCAAATGAGACAATTAATTTGTTTCTTGTTCTAAGTTATAGTATTCCTGTGCTTTGAAATTTTTAAATTTTGATTTATGAAGATTTCATGGAGTTAAGTGGCATGTTAAGGTAGCATATAAAATAAAAACCACATAACTCTTTGCTTTTTCTTTCATGACAAAACAAGTGATTTTGATGAAGTTATTTCCAAGAGTCAGGCTCTATAATCTCCAAATGTTGGCTGCTTCTTGACATGCTTCATTCTTTTGGCAGCTCCTCTGGGTAAACTATATCTGACTCTCTCTGAGTCCTCTCATTTACGTCAGTTATGAGTTGTGTGTGAAGACCAATTGCAGCAAACACTTTCTGTTTTTCTTCCGTTCCAAGGAATAGACAAGATATTTGGACAGCATGATTAATGATGAAGTCAAATTATTTCATCCCATGAAACATGATGAAGTGTCCAAACTGCAGCCACAGATATTCTGGGTTTTCAGATTTGAGTAAGTAGGCATTCAACCAAAATTGAATTTCATTTCTTGAAAGCTAGCAGGTGCATGCATGTCCACTAATTTCATTTTGGTAATATTCTAAATTAATTTAGAAAGAGAAACCTTTAAAACGTGAACATTGTGTTTTTGAAATCATTTCAAATATATAAAAATTGTAAAAATAATACAGTGTCTGTGAATCCTTTACTCAGTTCCAAACATTTTTCATTACCTGGTGCATTTGTCAAATCTAAGAAACAAATCAATGTTGGTCATGCACATTACTCTTTGAACTAAACTCCAGACTTGATTCAGGCTTCACTAGGTTTTCCATTAAGTCCCTTTTCTGTCTCAGGATGCAATCTAAGTTAGTTGCCGTGTTCTCCATATTTTTGTCTAGGCCGTAATAGTTTCTCAGTCCTTTCCTATTTTTCATAATCTTCACAGTTTTGTAGAATGCTGCTCAGCTACTTCAAATTCTTCAATTTGGACTTGAATATTTTTTTCATGATTATACATCAGTTATGAATTTTTGGAAAGAATATCAAAGAGTGCCTTTCTTATGACATCATGCCAGTGGGTATGTGACATCCTCATGACAACATACTGAAGGTGTTAACCATCATTTCTTGCTAAAGCGGTAGTTTTTCCTGTTTCTCTCCCTGGGGAAGTTACTATTTTTTCAGAATTTGGCACTTCAAGACAACGTAACAAACTAACCAATGCCACAGAAGAGAGTTATGCTGTTGTACCTCAGTTTCTTTATTTGTAAACTTTACCTTCCATAAAGATAATAGTAATGTCTACTTCACAGGGTTGTTTGAAGACTGAATGAGTCAATATTTGTAAAGCACTTAGAGGAGCATAAAATAAAAGCTTTGTACCTTGGGTAGGTGCAGAGGGTTAGTAAATCGCTCAGGGTTTGTGGCAACTAAATATAGGAAGCAGCTTGTTTCATATTTACCCAGAATCCTGTAAGCCCTTATAATTTAACTACTATGTTTGTTGAGGAAAAAACAGATGTTAAGTTTTCTCCCTAGACAAAGGAGATATAAGAGGAAAAAAAAATACCTCTGCATGCCTTTCTGATTTCACAACTTAATAAAACCAGCACATATTGCAAGTACAATTAGAAAACAAAAAAAAATTTCAAGTTTTCAATAATTACTTTCACATTTGTAGACAGTTTCCCATTAAATCCCAGTAAAATAGTAACCACACAAATTCTCAACTACTCATGAACTAGTCACAAAATTATGACCTTTAGATTACTTTCTCATTTCCTTCTCCCTGATACAAACTTTAATCTCTTTTTACTTTTCTGGGTTTTTTTCCCCCAGGATCACAGTGATAAATACTAGAGTGATTTTTTAAATAGTCATTCATTTTGTACATCTTTTTCAATAAATGAGTCTTTTATTCAAACTCTTTTTTAGTAGATGAAATGATTGAAAGTGGAATCACAAAATCAATGATTCATCTTAGCAATAAAAAATAAAATCCCATCTATGTGCATCTCATAATAGAGCACACATATGCCTTCCTTGATGAAAGTCTGAAATATATTTTTTTGTAACTCTCAATTGATTTTTAAAAGTTTTTAAGTGTGTAGCGCTGACTACAGCAGGAAACTGCTGAAGAGGTTACTTTGCCTTTCTACTTTCGTTGAGTCAGTGCATTCTGGGTATCCTTTCTGTCAAGAAATTAATCAGGGACATGGGGAAATTTACTGACAAGGACTCAACCACAAATACTATCTATAGTGTTTAAGCACAACATGTCAGCACATGTATTCCACTGTACACCAAAATTATTGTGATAGCACTGTCTCCAATTAGCACCAGTACCAAGGGCATTCTGGACACCCAGATGATGGTGGTTTTATGAACTTTATTCTAGGATCTGCCTTGATGTCTAACAGACACATTGCTACTCCATATGGTGTTGTATGCAGTTAGACACAGTTGGGGTCAGCAACTGATATAGAAAATTTTGAATGTGAAAAGGAAAATTGGGGAATGAACTTATTTTTTAAAATGTCTTCAAAGAAGGATTCACAACAGGTTGAGTTTCTGTTTGGGCAATATTGGAAAAAACTGTTCCCACTTTATTTAACAAACATTTATAAGGCACTTAATCCATGCCGGTGCTTTACGAATGTTGACTCATTTTTCATAACCACCTTGAGGGAGAAACAAAGAGGTTTAACAAATTGCAGGTGATATGGGAATTATGTGCAGCTAGAGCTACTTGCCCGGTGGTTGACAGGGGGCACCTGCTAGTATCTGTTGAGCTGGGCAGTTGGAAACCCTGTCCTGCAGACCTGTGCCTGTAGGGCAGAGGCCATTAAGTTTCTCCTCTCCCTGCTCCCATTGTATTGTATTTCAGGTTTCTGTGATAAAGATCTGAATACAACTTGGAGAAACAAACTCACGCCCTGCCCTGCCCTGCCCTCTAAAACCCAGTGATGAAAAAGTTCTCTAAAACTCCTGGAGAAAAAGCGATCAGAGAGTCAGGTTGAAAGAATTTTAACCTGGAATGATGGTGCAATGTGATGATCATTACTATCCAAAGACACCAATTGGTGTGAATATACTATGTGTACAACCAGAGATAAGAAAAATTGTGCTCTATATATGTAATAAGAATTGTAATGCATTCTGCTGTCATATTTAAATTAAAAAATTACATAAAGAAAACAAAGAATTTGAAATCGCTCATCAGAAAACAGACATGTGTTTCTAGAGAAAGAGGACCAACGTGGAATACAAGACAGCCCCGTATTAAATGAAATGGGATTTGTGTGTGTGTGTGTGAGAGAGAGAGAGAGAGAGAGCGCGAGAGAGAGATATTAGTGTTTCCTATCTCATTTGCATGATTCTATTTGCTGCTCTAGGGCACAAGCGCTGCGCAGCGGGTACCCACTCCCTAGAGTCCAAGAGCCTGCTACTCAGTGTTATCAGAAAAGCTAACTCCTTGAGCCTGCTCCACCCATCCCTCTGCTCTGCGGCTTAAGAGTGGCCAACAGTCCGGTATTGCAAAGATCAAAGTTTAACCCCTTATACGTGGGATATTAGATCTCAGGGGAATTTCAGAGGTCGCCAACATTTCAGAGGGAAGAAGGAAGTTAGTCAGGATCCAAAGAAGAGGTCGTGTTACATTCAACTGTTGACGTTGATCCCCATTCCCACCAAATGGAAAACGCAAACAAGATAATTGGGGATTGAGGATATGCAACATAAGAAGCAAGTCGAATATTCTCTTCAATCTGCGATATTGGCTCAAGTTTTGAACAAGAGAATGAATTTCAGGTGTATATACAATAAGCAAAATCAAAAATTAGGGACATACACAGGAAAGGTATATAGTGAACTAAGCAAAACCTAGGACCCCCTTCACGCTCTTCCTTAAACCCCCACGTCTGATAACTAGTATCGTCCGCTTCCTCTAAAAACTTGGCACCCTCCTGCAGTGGATCTCTCAGGCTCTCAGGATCTCCCAGCTCTTGCCTCCCTCTTTGCCCTATGCACTAAGGTCACTGGATGCCCACAGTCCCCCTCGCAGGTGGTTTGGGATACAAAGCGAACAGCCCAGAGACCCCGGGAGTTAGGCAGGAGGGCCAGGCGGGCGGCACCGGTGTGTCCCCCCTGCTCCAGCCAGGGGCAGGGCGGCGTCTTCTTTCCGCCCTCGGGGAAGCACCCGGAGCTCCGGGAATTTCCCTGGCCAGGGGCTCTGGCCTTTCCCGCCAACCATGCATAAAAGGGGCTCGCGGATCCCCGAGAGCCACAGAGCCAGGACAGCAGCCCCTCGCCACAAGCTCTTGCACTCCAGGCTCCGCCGCGATCCTCCCGCTGAGTCCCATGGCCCGCACCGCCTCCGCGGTCCCCCGCGCTTCTTGGCTCCTCCGGGTTGCTCTGCTCCTGCTGCTCCTGGTAGACGCCTGCCGGCGCGCAGCAGGTGAGACCCGCGTCCTGGGGTCCCCAGGATGGGACTGGGATTGAGGGTACGGTGTGAGGAGGCCTAGGATGGGGACAGCCCCGCTAATCCGGTCTCTTCTCCTCAGGGGCGCCAGTGGTCTCTGAACTGCGCTGCCAGTGCTTGCAGACTGTGCAAGGAATTCACCTCAAGAACATCCAAAGTGTGAAGGTGACGTCCCCAGGACCCCACTGCGCCCAAACAGAAGTCATGTAAGTTCCTTGCGGTTAGAGGCTGCTGCCCTCCACCTGGCTCCCCTCCCCCCGCCCCTTGCCTCATTGGGATCCTCCCTTCTCTCTGCAGAGCCACTCTCAAGAATGGACAGGAAGCTTGTCTCAACCCTGAGGCCCCCTTGGTCAAGAAAATCATCCATAAGATGCTGAACAAGTGAGTTATGGTTTCTATTTACACGTGTAAATGAAGTCATTATATTAGGAAAACCCATGGGTGGCTGACCGACTAGAAATTGTGACTGCTATTTCAACAACTTAGCCATAAAATAATTAATGTGCTAGGGAAGAGGGGCGAAATTTATTTCCTAGGTTTTGCATCCCCACCAGAACCCTGTCTGTATTCCAGTGAGTGTAGGTAACAACTGCCTTCTTTAAAACTGATAAATGTTAGTTAGGTATGCTAAAGAGCTTTCCACTTGTTAAAAAATACATCCCCCCCGCCACAGTCCCTTCTGGGGTTCAAATCTGGTATTTTGTAGCATGAGGCCCTGAAGTTTAGTGGTGAAAAGATTTTGCAGCAATGTTGCAGAGTAGAAGTCTGGATTCCCCCAATATCTATTCACTTTTGGCTCAGGATAATTATTTCATTTTATCTGAAACTTAGTAAAATAAGGGAAATAATAGTAAGTATTTCATGAGCTAAACAAGGCCCAGTGTGACAGACAGCAATAGGTTCCCGTTGTTAGTAGAACATATCTGTAATAGAATAGAGAATACGGACCTCCTCCCCACCCCCCATTCCTAAATGAGAACATCCACCATCCTAGAGGTCTCTGCTACTAGCTCAGCCATCACAGGCATCAAAGTCCTCTTGGAGCCAGGCTGGGAAAACTGGATTCAAAAACTCTGGAGCTGAGGGGACAGAATGCTGCACAGTCACCTTTCCTGAGCGAGCAGCTATTTAAAGACAGCAGTTTTTTCATTTCAGTGGCAATTCCAGCTGACCAGGGGAAGGAGGAAGTTCCTTGGTGACTGTTCCTGACACAGGACCTGACTTCATATGAAAAAGAGATGAAAAGATAGCTCCCGAGGCCGCCTGGAGTGGCCTTAGTATGCTTGAACATGTCTTCTGAGAGCTCTTCTATTTATTTATTTGTTTTCAAAGATTCTATTTTAATATTTTATTTATAAAATAATTAAGGGTATGATTAAATCTACTTGCACATGGTATCATTATATTTATTGTTCATTTTATATCAAATCCAAATTAGTTCAATTCTGATTCTTATTTGTCATCTGAGGGATCCAAGCAAACAGAAAGGGAGATCATTGTCAGGGAAGGAGAATGTGCATACACATCTATTTTTGTAACTCTTTAAAAAAATGTCAGTTGCTATTTATTGAAATGGCTTTCCAGTACATAGTCAACATTTCTCATGGTGAAGCTTTATGAACTACAGTGTTCTAAATATCCCTTGGACATTTTATGTCTTTCTTTTGTAAGGCATAATGCCTTTTTTTATTGCTGGTTATGTAATATGTTACTATGTCTTAAAACAAAGAGGTTTAAATATTAATGCTTTTACAACGAATGTGAAAATAAAGTATTTAAAAATAAAGAATGTTTATTTTATTTCTTGGAGGGGAAAAGGGATATCTTTACTAGATAATTTAATGATTTACATCAGTGTTTCTCAACCTTATCTTCCTGGGGATTCAATTTGCTGCGTAGACAAATCATGAGTCATGCCTAATTTCATCTGGTGATGGATCTCACTTCTCTTGGCTCACAACTAATTAAGAATGTGCTTCTCCAAGCTGTAGGCTACTCTTGATGTGAGAATTATTAATGTAGCTGGATGATGGATGGATGGATGGAGGAAGAGATATAGATGGGTGTAGACACAGATATTCTTTAATGAAGTTGACAGTGAAATGGTGGTAGAGTTAATTTTTTTTCTTCAAAACTATTTACATGTGTCATCAGTAGAAGCAGAAAAAGTGAATGTCTGAGTACCTGTAAAAAAAGACTAAGCTGCAATTCAGGTTCAAGTTTCTAACTCTCATAAACATAAGAAATTACCACCAAGTTTAATGTTTTTCTAATTCTTTATACTAATTATATGAAACATGGCTCTAAGATTTGACTACATCAGTTCCCACCCTTCCTAGTGAAGTTTATGTAGAATTTGATACAATGTTTATCCTGGGAAAGCCTTTGGATAGCTTGGTATTCAATGCTGCCCAAGGATGACAGCAGCAATCTATGTTTCCAAGAGAGACAAAAATGCCATGTCTAAAGAGAAAATGTATCAATAAAAAAGAAAGAAATTCTAAATCTGAAAGGAAAGAAGAAATTTTTGTACATGTGTGAGGTGTGTGCTCATCTCCAATTTAGGATTGATTCAGGAACCCCTGAGTTTAGGTAAACACCTCCAGCAGATGCAAGAAGGCTGGTCTTTCTGCCTGAATGCTTGAGATCAAGTTCTGGCTTGGCTCAAGTAGCTAGGTAAATAAGGCCCTAAGCAGCAGGAAACAATCTCTCTGAGTTTTTTTCCTCACATCCAAAAAGTTAAAAATTATCTCTTCATAACTCCCAGATATTAATTGTGAATGAGATAAAAGAAGAAAGGAAGAAAGTTTATAAACTGCACAGTAATAAATAAATACAAACCATTCCAGAAATTCCATAAATACTAGCATTTACTCTCTAACCCTGAGTTAGAGGACACTGGGAAATGTTACAAATAGGACCCAAGAGCTCAATAAAGCCACAACTTGAACCTAAGTTCAGTCTTTATTTTCAACATTGTCTGGAGCTTGCTGTTCTGGATGCTGTGTTCCAGTCAATATGGAACACAGAAAACAAGAAGGACAAAAGAGATGATTTTATTTATATGATGGTTGAAGACAGATTTCAAAGGATCAGATAAACTTTGGGGTAAATTCCAACTATATCATTGTAATCCTGAGCAAGTTTTGTGACTTTACTTGACTTTATTTCCCCTTCTATAGAATTAGGATAATAACAGAGTATATACCTTCTGAAGTGATTCAATGATTAAATGTTATTGATGGCTACAAAAAACTGCTTCTTGTCCTGGGTTCCCAGGACAATGTCATGGACACATCTCAGTCTTTAAATCAAAAGAAAATGTAAATTGTAGTTTCCATAACAAATCACCCTATACCTTCAAAGTGCACAGCAGTTTCCTATGGGGGAGTGTTATGGCAGGAAGTGAGACACAAGGGTGTGTGAGGTGGTAGTCCAGGGTGAAGGAAGTAGGAAAAAAATAGTATGTATCATATCTTCACTGCATGAGGCGATCCACAGGAAACAGCAATGACCAGAGGGACTGAGGTTTCCTGAGAAATGCTACCAAAGGAGACAGTGGAGAGGAGGAAATATGGTTGAGGCTATTCTGTCATTGCAGTCCTTCTTTGTAAGGTCTCCTGAGATGTCCTCTCAAGACTCCCAAATATAACAGAAGAGACATTGGGGGATGGTGGAGGTGGAAGACCCACATTAGAACAGTGGAGGCCATCCAGAAAAGGCGTGATAGTGTTTCTTTCTCTGGATACCTATCCAACTAATAAGGAAAAGGGCTAGTCCCATGTACATCACCAGTGTCCCACTTCACATCCCTCCATTCACCAATGAGTTCAGCAGTTGCAGTGGGCAACAGCTTCTCAACTTGACCTCTCTGTTCTTCAACTTCTCTTTCTGAGTGCTTTGTTTGGGAAAGGGGACTTGGCAGAGAGTCGGCACCATTCCCATTCCAGAAGGCCTGTGATTTAATGCCCTATGGTTTAGAGGAAACCCTTATGGAAGGACAGAACTTAGTAGATGAAGACTCTGTTTTCCCAGTCCCTTGCTTAGACAATGCTAGAAATTTTTTTCTTCTCTCTTTCTCTTTATAAATATGTGTGTGTGCATAAAGTTATAATAATATATAATATATATCATCATATATTATATATAATATATATACACACATATGTGTGTATGTATGTGATATTTTTAAATAAATAAATTTTATTGTATCCTAAGAAATTTATTTTAAAATAAAGCTAGATATAGTATAAAATAAATATATAAAATATGTAAAATTTCTTCGCTCTTCATTATGTTCACATTTTCATTTAGACACCTGAGCATATTTAATAGCTATTTTTAAATCCTTAGCCACTAGTTTTATCATTCTGTCATTTCTGATTCTGTTAATATTGACTAATTCCTCCACTTCCCCTGTGGCTCAGGCTGTTCCATCTCTTGGCACTCTTGGCATGTGCATAATTTTTTTTAACTGGATACAAGAAATTTTTCTTATTATCATGTATTAACTTGTGCCTACTAATGGGGTTCAGTGGGATATTTCCATACATGCATGCAAGGTACATTAATCAAATCCAACTATCCATTTTCCACTCTCCCCAGCACAGCACTCTTCTCAATACCTAATAATCACTATTCTATTTTCAAATTAACTCTTTACTTCTTTCTTTTTCTTAAGTTTTCCCATATGAGAGAATATTTAGTCATTCTGGGTTTGGCTTATTTCACTTAACATAATGTCCTCCATTTCCATCAATTTTCTTGCAAAAGATAGGATTTCATTCTTTATGTCTAAATAATACTCCATTTTGTGTATGTACTACACTTTATTTTTTATCCATTCATTTGTTGATGGGCACCTAGGCTAATTTCATCTATACCTTAGCTATTGTGAATAGTGTTTTAATAAACATGATAATGCAGGTATCTCTTTTATTTTCTTAAGACATATATCTAGGTACAGGATAGGTGGATCACATGGCAGTTCTATTTTTAGTTTTCTGGGGAAACTCTATACAGTTTTTCACAGCGGTTGTGCTAGTTTACATTCTCAACAACAGTGTATAAGTTCCTTTATCTCCACATTCTCACCAGCATTTTAATTTCATGCATTTTTTTTTTGATAATCACCATATTAACTGGAGTAAGATGGCATCTTATTGTAGTTTTTGACTTGCATTTCCCCAATGGCTAATGAGATTGAACATTTTTTTTTTCTTCTCTTGATTATCCATTTGCATTTCTTCTTTTGAGAAGTGTGCATTCAGATGACTTGTGTGTTTTTAAATTAGAATACATATTTTTGTTAAGCTCATTGAGTTACTTGTATATTCTAGATATTAATCATCTGTCAAATGAAAAGTTTAAGTTTTCTGTTATTATATAGGTTGTTCTTCACTCTGCTGATTATTTCCTTTGTGGTGCAAAAGATTTTTAGTTTGATATAATCCAATGCGTCATGTTTTTGTTTGTTTGTTTGTTTGTTTGTTTGTTTTCTGTACTTTTAAGGTTCTGTTGAGAAAATCACTGCTACATTAATGTCTCAGTGTTTCCCCTCTGTTTTCTTCTAGAAGTTTCATGTCTTTGATCCACATATCCTTGATTTTTGGACAAGATGAGAGACAATGGTCAAGTTTCAATGATTTGCATGTGCATATTTAGTTATCCTGGCACCATCAGTTTAAAAGGTTCTTTTCCCATGTTTTTTTGTGTCTGTGTCGAGAATCAGTTGGCTGTAGATGTGGGTTTACCTAGAACCTCTATTATGTTTCATTGGTCTGTTAATCTGTTTTTAAGCCAACACCATGCTGTTTGGATTACTATGGCTCTGTAGTATTTTCTTGAAATCACCTATTGTGTTGCCTCCAACTTTGTTCTTTTTTCTCAAGATTGCTTTGGCTTTTCAGGGTTATTTTGCTTCCATATAAATTTTAGAATCATTTTTCCAGTTCTGTGAAGAATGTCATTGGAATTGGACTGGATCTGTAGATTACTTTGTATAGATATTTTAACAATATTAATTCTTACAATCCATGAATCTTAAAAGTCTTTCCAATTATTTGTGTCTTCTCCAATTTTTTCCATCACTATTTTGTAATTTCTAATATAGAGGTATTTCCTAGATTGTTTTTTCTCTTCTTCTTTTGCTGTTGTGAATGAGCTTACTTTTATAATTTCTTTCTCATCAAATTCATTATTGGTGTATTAGAAAGGCAACAGGTTTTTACAATGTTGATTTTGTATGTTACTACTTTACTGAATTTATCAGTTCTAATAGTCTTTTGGTGGGGTCTTTCCTACATGTAGAATCTTATCATCTAAATAAAGGGATACTTTGCTTCCTCCCTTCCTATTTATATGCCTTTTCTTTCTTTCTCTTGCCTAATTGCTCTGGCTGAAACTTCTAGTAGTATGGTGAATAACATCAGTGAGAGTGAACAATCTTGTTTTGTTCTTGTTGCTTTCAAAACTTCTCTGAAAAAGAAACTAAGTAGTTTGGAGAGGAAAAAGTAAATAAGATCAGAAAATGATCTCTTGGCAGTCAAGTAGGAGCTTGGTTCAAAAATCTGAGAGATTGTGGAAAAAAAAAACTAATACAATTCTGTGCATTATATAGTTAGCATGGGAGATGCTCAGAGATTACTAAAGAATTATCAAATGTCAGATAACTATTTTATTACAGAAATGGGCCAAAAATAAACTTTATGATGCTTACTTAGTACAGGACTATCTTCACCAAAGTAGATGATTCTCAATGTTGCCAAAGAATAAGAAATGGGTTCAGCCACCTGAAGTTAGTTGCTACATTACTCTATGAACTATCCTTTGTTTCCTCAAAACATAGTGGCTTAAAAACGACTGCCAATTTTTTCTAGCTAAGGATCATCAATTTGAGCTGGATGATGCAACAACCTGGACTGGGCTCAGCTGGATGGTTTTTCTATTGAGATCTTCCAGGGTCATTCATGAGGCTATGGTCACCTGCTGAGTTGAGGCACTGTCTCACTCCCATTCTAGTGCTTGGTGTTCTCCAATAACTGGGACTCCTATTTCTAGCAATGGGGCTTTGTTCTCCTTAAACGGCTTTAGCATTCCAAGAGGGCAAGAGTGGCAGGTGAGCCATCTCCTTGATATCTTCCCTTCTTCACCTGGAACATCCACATTGTCAATTTTGCCACATCCTTGTCACCAAAGCAAGTCATAAAGTCAGCTCAGTCAAGGGGTTTGGGAAATAGATTCCCCCTTTTAAATCAAGAAGTCAATAAGAATGTGTGGGGCTGGGGATGTGGCTCAAGCAGTAGCTCGCTCGCCTGGCATGCGTACGGCCCAGTTCCATCCTCAGCACTGCATACAAACAAAGGTGTTGTGTCTGCCAAAAACTAAAAAATAAATATTAAAAACTCTCTCTCTCTCTCTAAAAAAAAAAAAAAAAGAATATGTGGTTATTTTTAACCTTTCTGATATTCAATTTCCTCGCCTATAACATAGAAATATTTCCTGTGAAGTTTCCAAACAACTTACAAAAATTCATAGAGCAGCATTGGCACAAAGTAAGATACAGTGTTGCTATTATTACATTACATTGCATCACAGTATAGATACATCTTTTGAAGAATGAAACACAGGATTACAGTTAAAAGTGGAACTGTTTGAAAATTCAACTAATAAAACAGATTGTCCATAAAATCTAACATATTGACAATCTCAACATTTTAAACAAACCAGATCTAATTGTATTTTAATTGTGCTTCAGATATGACATAAAATTTTAATAGGTCTATGATTAAAGAACCACAGTTAATAAAAAAAAAAGTCACTTAAAAATAGAAAAAAAAAAAAAAAACTTTTAAACTGTCATTATGTCCTAAGCTTATCTTTGAAGTTTTGGTTAAATAAATTCTTTTGAGTCTTTCAACATTTAAATCAGATTAAAATGAGGTCATTGGGATAGGCCCTAATCCAATAAGACTGATGTCCTTATAAAAGGGGGAATTTGGGGATAGATATATATTCAGGGAGAATACCACAGACACGTGAGACAACCATCTACACACCAAGGAGCAATGCCTGTAACAACAACTCCTTATCTCTTGGTCCTAAAAAATAACTTTGATATTAGACTTTCAGTCCCCAGAACTGTAAAAAACAAACAACAACAACAACAACAAAACCACCACTTCTGTCATTTAAGCCATCCAGTCTGTAACTATGGTAGCATATGATAGCCTAGGAAAATATGAATATTTGCCCTTCCATTTATTGATGCCAAAAAATAGAGTAAACATGAGATAATTAAGGTTACTTGAAAACTACTCAAGTAAAAATTAAATAAATCTCACTCTTACTTAATTTAGCTTCAAGACCATGGAAACTGCTACTTTCAAACCCCAAGTAAATTCTAGTTTTCTTTTATTTTTTAAGGCAAAGGTTATTACAGTCTGGACTCCATTTTCTTTGTAGGTTATCTGTGCTGAGGTATTGTTTTGGCTTGATAAATTCTACTAAAACCTCAAGAGGTATTATGCAAATAATTACAAATGCCAAAAGCAAATATTTGCTGAGAAATACTATCTTAAGTCTCTTCTTTATGCAAACATGGCATTTGGAAAGATTCATAAATGTTCTCATAACTCTATTCATTAACCACAATTGGCATTGAACTTTTCATATTATGAAGTCTCAACCTCAGGAAATAATAGATTCCTTTCTCTATTCAGAAAGTTCATCCCATCCTGTCCCTAGACTTTAATTTAAACAAAGCATGAAAAACAAACCCAGTTTCCTTATTGGCTTGTGAATGGCAAGCATGCCACTTATACCTTGTACCTTTCATTCTCCAATGGGGAGAGAGAATGGAAGAAGAGAAACAAAAAATTCTCAGGGTGTCAGTGATCACATAAAGGTGGGCTGCAGTTCCACCACCCACACAGCATTCAGATCAAGGAGAGACATGGCTGCTGAGAGCTCACCAACACTCCTGCTGGCGCTCCTTGTCCTGGGCATCTTTGGTAAGCCAACTATGATGATTTTCTTTTCCTTTTGGTTACTGAAAAAAGTTTAGAAGAGATTCCAGTTCTAATGAGCTTGTATTGGGCATTAAACAATACATAGAAACTCTAAAAGTAAAGCTTAAGTGGGCATACATTTAGATTGCAAAGTGACAAAAATTTCTTATTGAGTTAAATAAAAGATACCTGTTTAATTCCCTAGAAATATTTGGCTGTGGGGCTGGGGTTGTGGCTCAGCTGCAGAGTGCTTGCCTAGCATGCGTAAAGCACTGAGTTCGATTCTCAGCACCACATAAAAATAAAATAAAGGTTATTGGGTCTGCCTACAACTAAAACAAATACTTAAAGAAACATCTGGCTGTAAGTCTATGCTTTTGCTTTATAGATATGATAGCAGAAGTATTACTTCAAATAGGTTTAGGGTATTTGTTATAATAATGGTATGCAGATAGAAATGCTACCTTCAATTGATAAAATTCACATATAATCTTTATGTTTGGAACTTTTCATAAAAGGGAATTAGGTGATTTTACCATTAAATGTGTTATCATATTGACTATTCATACTTAAAGCAATGAACTAATGCTCTAATGTATCTACCAATTTCTCAAATGTAGTAGATGCTCAATAAGTGATCCCTGAACATAATAATATCCAATGATTAGCTTTGTGTGATTGCCTTCCTAAATATTTATCAGTACTGAATTGATACCCTGCTGCATTGATTTCAAATTTCAAATAAATAATTAAGGGTCACAGCTGTATTTATACTACTCAAGTAAAAATTAAATAAATATGGGGTTTTTCTATACTTTTCTCACACAGCTGATCTCTGTAAGGCTCAAGAGTTACGATGTCAGTGTATTCAGATGCATTCTGACTTTATTTCTCCCCAATTCATTGAAACATTACAGTTGATACCCGAAGGTGTTCAATGCAGCAGAAAAGAAATCATGTAAGTAGTGATGATGTGGGAGAATATGGAAACTCCAGCATTGGTGTTTTCAAAGAGGGCATTTCCTTATAAAATGTGCTAGATTGGGAGTATAGGGAACCAGGCTCCTGGGTTGTTATTCCTTCACAGACTAGGAAGATAATTGTCTAGTATTTATGCTCTCATTCCTGAAAACATCATGTACCCTCTTCAGAAAACAAATGAAGAAAGAATCTCAAATGGGGACACAGAGTATGAATTCTTCAGAAGAATTTAGCTTTGAAATCAATGAACAAGTATAATAAGCAAAAATACTCAGCCATGAGTAAAGATAAATGGGAAGTTAATTCATCATCAAGAAATCTATTACACACACTGGGATATACAAATAAGTTCAATATGGCTTAATGGCCTTTGTGATCATCTTTCTGGGGCATCAGCCTACAAACACACAGCTTGGATACTTTGGGGAATACATCTGCTTTTCATTAAATTTTTTTTTAAGATTATGAAGTATATTTGCATACTGATTCAATTATTCATTGCTGGCTCAACAGTTGCCCCAATTTTGTGTGAAACAGACATATCATCTCACAGTAGTTTGCAGGATGTGGGCTGGGTTCTCTGCTTGGAGTTTCATAAAGCTAACAACAAGGTGTCAGCTGAACTGAAGTCTCACCTGGAGGCTCCGGGTAAGAATCCTCTTCTAACTCCAGTTGCTGGTAGAATTCATCTTTTTTTTTTTTCAACGTTGTAGAAATGAGGTCCATATATTGTTGTTGGCTGTTCATATATCTGGGGTCACTCTCAACTCCTGCAGAATGCTCTAAGTTCTCTCCATGTGTCTCCCTTCACATAAGCAATGAAAATGTGCCCCATATTGTATCTCTTCCAATTTTCTCTTCTGCTACCAGCCAGAGAAAATTCACTACTTTTAGGGCTTATGTCATTGTTTTAGGGTCCCTAGAATAACAATTCTTTGGATTAATTTAATCATATAATTAGAAACCATAATTACATCTGCAAATTCTTTTGCCTTATAACATAATCATGAGTGTAGTATCTCATCATATTCTCATACCTGGGCTTATGGATGAGAAGCTTAGTGGGGCTTCTTAGGATTCTGCCTAAAAATATTTTTAAAACCTATGAATATATATGGGTACCATTTGAAGAGCAGTTGTAAAATAAACTTCTGCTTATTTGCTACCTACTCAGGCTGAAATCTAGAACATAATAGTATGTCAGAAGCCTCCATGTGTAAACTTCCTATTATAGGCCAAGTGGTGCTTCTCTTTCCAATACCCGAGTTGAAGCTCTAACCCCCAGAACCTCAGAATGTGAGTGTATGTCAACATAAGTTCTTTACAGAGGTAGTCATGTTAAAGAAAGGTCATTAGGGTGGGATCTAACCCAATATGACTAGTGTCCTTATGAAAAGAGGAGATCAGGACACAAACAACATGTGGGTCAAGGGTCAACCATGTGAAGACATGGTGAGAACATGACCATCTGCAAGCCAGAGAGAGTCTTCATGAGAAACCAAACCTGCCAGCATCTTGATCATGGACTTCCAGTCTTCAGAATTGTGAGAACTCAGAAATTTGTTTATTAAATAAATTTCTGTTGTTTAAGCCACCCATGCCATGGGATTCCAAGACAGTCAAAACAAACCAATATCCTTCCCAAATCATACCCATCCCCTTCCAAGAATTAACCACTATTTTGAATTGTGTCACTTCTTGCTTTTATTTATAGTTTTACCAAATAGGTTTGAAACCTACAGCAATCATTATTTATTTTGCCTCTTTTGAACTTCAGGTCAATGAAATTATGCTATATGTATTCTGTAACTTGCTTCCATCATTTAACTTCATATTTTACAATTCATTCATTTTCATGTGCTTATCTGTAATTTATTCAATTTAAGTGATAGTATTCCATTATATCAATACTAAATATATAAATATAAAATGTATTTATCTAATATGCTCTTGGGTTCTTTCCAGATTTTTGCTATTACAACAATTCTTTATGTTTCCTGGTTCATGGATTTGAAAGTTTCTTAAATTTTCATAGAAATTCAATAGAAATAACCTATTTTATTTAGAGTTTGTATATCTTCAACTTTGCTAGTTAATGACATACTATATTACAAAGTAATACCAATTCACACTGCTTCCTGAATAAAATCATCTGTTGCTGCACATACTGGCCAATAACTGGTATTGTCAATCTGATGAAAATGTATTGGTATCATGTTGTTCTTTTAACTCACATTTCTATATTATTAATGGGGGTGGATAATTAATCATGTTTATCAGCATTTATATTCTACCTTTTATGAAATTTGGGTTTATTTGTTTCCTCCTTTTCCAATTTGGATGTTACCTTTTCCTTTTTGACTCACAGGGGTTCTTTATGTACTCTGCATACTAATCCATGTCAGTTTTATGGATATAACACTTCATTTTCCAATTTTTTGCTCATATTTTCATTCTTTCTATAGTGTCTTCAGTGAATACAATTTTGCATTTTTACTATACTTGAGTTTGGCAATACACTCTTTTTTGGTTAGCATTTTTAATGTCATGTTTCAAAAAATACTTCATAGATTTCACAGAAATATTCTTCTATATTATCACCTGAAATACTTTAGTATCATCCATTGTGTTTAAGGCTTGAATCCACCTTTAATTTATTTTTGCATATATGATGTGAGAAAATTATCCAGTTTTATTTTACTTTTTTCACATGGATAAAAAATTAACCCAGTGCTATTTATTGAAATGCCATCATTTCCCCACTGATCTGCAATGTGCAATGCCACTTCTGCCATAAATTGAGTTCCCTTTAAGTAGAGGTCTGACCCCTCTATTCTGTATTACTGATCATATTGTCTCTACCTATATGCAGTCTTCCTTATTAACATTTTATAATAATTGACATCTAAAATGGACAATTAATCCATCTTTTCCTCCAAGACTGGCTTGTTTCTTATTGGACTTCTGTTCTTTCACATAAATTTTAGAAGCAACTTGAAAATTGCACTACGTTAAATTAGAATTTGAATGAAATTTCTTCAAAACCATAGATTCAGAATTATTGACATCTTTATAGTACTAAAATTTCCATTTCAAGAAAAGGGACTTGTTCCCAATTTATTGAGGACTTCTTTACTGTTTCCAAGATTTCATAATTTCCCCCATACAGGCTCTTCATATTTTTTAATTAAAAAATCTTATTTCTAGATACTTTACATTGTTTGGTGGTATTATAACAGGCATATTAATAAATGTTCACAGTCCAGCTGTTAGTGTTTAGACATTTGTATTGATTTTGTAATCATCAACCTTTTACTTGGTCATATATCATCTGGGAATAATGGCAGTTTAATTTTCTTTTTTGAAAATCATAGGACATTTATTTATCTTTCTTGCTTTGTTCAGAAGGTTGTGCTGAAAGTAGACAACTTTGGTTTGTATCTGCATTTAAAGGAATACTTTCTATTTTTTACCATTTTGCATGACATATGATAGTTATTCCTTGTATTGGTAATTTTCTAAGTGTTTATTATTATCATTTTATTTCACAATTGAATATTATGTCATGGTATTTTCTTAAACATTGGAATATACACCCTTGGCTCAGTGTGTGGTGAGATGATATAGTCCTTATGTAATAATTTTTATGGAGATACTAGTGGAGCTTTGTGATTCTTATAGTACACCTAAAAACCAAAGAATTAATTTAAATAAGAAATTTATGCTTTCCCGGTTCAATTTTAAAAAAAAGGTTTAATGAGTTCCTGATTAAATCAGAGAGATATAACAATAAAGAATATATAATAACTGATTGACAACTGTCAGCCTAGAAGATATTATATTAAAGTAGATTTCTCAGAGTCTAGCACTATACCTGGTACATTTTAAGTCCAAAAAAAATTTCTGTGGATTGATTGACACCACAAAAAACTCTAAAATATATATTTCTTTAGTTGTTTGAAAAATTATTAATGCATGTTGATATGGCTAAAAGTCATATTCCAATAATATGATTAACAGTTTGAGAAATATAGATGTTCATTTTAAGTATATGCATTTCATGTTGCAGAAATTATAATCAATATATTTAACACATTATTATATTAAGTATAGTTGTTGTTTAACCAAAATACTTTTTTATTTTCAGAGTCACACTGAAAGATGGGCAATTAGTTTGTTTGGATCCTGAGGCCAAATGGGTGAAGGTTCTTCTTGAAAAGGTACAATTAAGGCCAAGAGTGCTCACATTCACATTTTCTCATTTTTATTTTAATTACAGATATGTTTAGAAATATATACAGATTGTTTTAGATTAGAATAAAACTACAACAAGATTAGAATAAGTCTATTCCATAGAAACCAAAAGAATAGTTAGTCCCCAGAGTAGTAGCATTCACATTATCAGGAACCTTGTCAGGAAAATTCTCAGGACTCATCTCACACTTACTGAAGCAGAAACTCTGAGAGTGAGCCCCCAAATTTTCATTTTAACAAGGTTTCCACATATTTCTCAAGTTGAACGCCTAGTGCACATCTTCTATTTAATATGCTAACCAGGGTTACCTGTTATAAATAAACCTGTTTAACATGAAAGTGATATAAAATTGCTATCATCTACCTGTCTTATGCAGATCAACTAAGTAAGCTATTGGCTTATTTGCTGAAAGAAATTTTAAGAAGAAATGTTTTTCCTTTAGGAAAATATGGCCATTTATTTCTCCACAACATTTCTACAAATTAAGCACCAAATAGTATTTGCAAATTGTTGGATAGAGAAGAGATAATGAGCACAGGCAAGTGATAATAGGTGTGCATTTGCATTAACTTCTTTTAAAAATAAAACAATACTTAGATTTTTTAAGCCATATTTAGAGTGAAGAGTTTGACCAATTAGAAAACAACTTCTGGGTTTTTTTCCATTAGAAAATTAAGTGGATTTGGAGCCTCTGATTCACTTGTGGGTCACCTTGGTGGTCAAGTAATGTAACATGATCGGAAGAGCTGTGGTTTAGATTCCCAGATCTATCAGTTATAAATTATGTCATTCTGGAAATTAGCACCAGAGGCTCATATGTTTTCATTTGTTTTCACACTGGTCTCTAGGGTAGAAAAATGGATAATACATGCAAAATATTTAATTATGGCTCTTGTTAATGTTCAACTGACTGACTAAATATGCTTCATTCTTCATTCTTCATTCTTTTGCCTAGTCTTTTAAATATTTTTTTACAGGCATCTTTCTTAAAACAGCCCACATGTGGGTTATCCTGTGTATCTGTGTAGTTACATGCTACTCTGCTTGTATCGTAGGTCCCTTAACTGATGACACAAGAAACACCACATTCAATGATTAGTAGGAGCCCTTTGTATCGTTGTGAGGTTGGACATACTCCAGAATGTTCTCTAAAGGTGGTTCCATCTTCTTGCTAATTAAAGACTGGAATGAATGGCTTTATCTACGTATTCTGGAGACCTAAATGTTGCTTTCAGGAAGATGACTGGCTGCTTACAAGAGGAGTAATGGGAAGTACAGTGACAAAACTTCCATTATATAGGAAAAATAAGTCCCAAATCTCAGAGTAGGCAAGAAGTTTCCCTGTCAGACTCAGTATCTTTCTAGATCCCACTTCCTCCATTGCTGTCCCCTACTACCTTACTGTCCATTTAACTTCATTGTAGACCCTGCTGTTTCCCTCCCATGTTTCCACCCTGTACTTTGATATTACACTTAATGACATCATGATTTTTTTTTAATCAACACCCTGGTCTCTTGATTGCTTAACCTTTTGACTTCCAATGATCTTCACTTCAACCGCATTGTAGGAGGAGCCTACAAACTTGGATCACAGTATAAAGCAGAATTGATTTATCTCCAGTGCCCAAAAACAAAACACTTCTTTCAGAGGAATCTTTGATTCATTGTAAGATCTGAAATAAAAGTATATTTAAGACAGAATTGAGGCATAATCAAATGTATAAGAGAATTATCTTAAATTTTAAGAATTTACTTTGAAATAAAGCAAACCGAATGAATAGAATTGATCAAAAGTAGAAGTGACTCATGGTAGGAAACTAAAGTCATCATGAAAGGGAGGAAGAGAGGAAATCTAAAACCATCTAGACTCTAGCAAGATCATGAGGACGCTTCCCAGAATGGTGAAGCCATGTTCTGACCCTTTAATTATTTCCTGGTAGAATTTCCGCATATGCATATGCAGCAACATCAAATACTGAGTAAATAAATGTCAACTTTCATGTTTTCCATTTCTGAAGAAAAATGTGTTACAGCTGAATGATTTTCTCATGGAGCCAAAGCAGGATGCCATCTCAAAAGTAAACTATTCACAGTCACTGGGGTTCTTAAGATTTTCTGTCTTTGCCTTTTTCTGCCATCATGAGATTCAATCCTAGATGTTGACATTTTAATCCCACAATAGAAAAGAAGGCATGGTTATGGATCTTTGCAAGGCAGAGTATTATAACAAATATCCTTGTATAAAATCAGAATCTTTAACAGGAACATATGTACTAAAGAACACAGGTTTATAATAAGGCAGCTCATCTGTCTCACAAAATAAACATTTAAGTCTCCACCAAGAGTCTACTCTCAGGCAGCTTCGGGATTCATTTATAGTACCTATGTGGTCTTGGAACTCCTTGGGAGAATAAAGGGGCCCATATAAATGTCTGAAAGAAATGAAATTAAACCTGCCCTAAGGGCATACCTTCAACATAGACCTCATAGAAATCTCAAAAGTGAAACCATGCTGAAGATAAGTTCATAGTCAAAAGTCACACTTCTGAAGAACCATCTGCCCTAATTAGAAGTCAAAACCCACAATAAACAGCATCTCTAAGTTAAAAAGGTTAACATCAACAAAGGAGTCCATTATAAATAGGGTTCAAATCATTAGACACTAAAGAATAAATTGAAACACAAGAAATTAATAAGATACAAGAAGACCAAGTAGACTTTTTAGGGAAAGCCCAAGCAGGTAACAATAAAAGGAATAACAAATTAAGAGGGGAGGGGAGGTAACCTCTAGAAATAAACACAATATTATATTCTGGGGTCTTTTGTAGTGCTAGAGATTGAACCCAAGGCCTAATACATGCTAGGCAAGTGCTCTACTACTGAGCTACCTTGCCAGCTCTAAAGATGGAATCATACAAGGTGAAAGCTTATAGAATAGTTTAATCAATAGATTTGATTAAGCTAGAGATATAAGGAAATTATCTAAAATGCAGCAAAGAGATAAAAATATAGCATATGCAAAAAGGAGGTAAGAGACTTGGAGAATAATATAAGAATATCTATCTTACTTCTGACTGTAAAAAGAGAGAGAAAGGGTGGAAGATAATATCTAAAAGGTTAATGACTGAGAATTTCCTAGGACAGATGAATTTTCCAAATTCAGGGAGACCAATAGGTTATGAGCGGGACAGAAAAATAAAATTAGCCCTTTAGTGACATTGTGTTGAACCTGAGAGATCCAAATGTCAAAGACCTTAGAACAAAAAGCACAACTTACCATGTGGCAGGTACACTTGAAGGAGGATTCCAGGAAAGATCAAACCTGTGCCAGTTCCCTGAAAAAAAAAACATGATTTTTCTACAATGGAATTGCTCTGTATGAATTAGAGTCAAAGAATAAGAAATCTGCTTTTTTGAGGGGGAGGGTTTAGGACTGTAATGAAGAATTAAAATCACCAAATGTGGTATATATAACTTTTATATCTAAATTTGGGATGAATTCTAAAGGAAACTAGTATTGTAGATATCAGGATTAGTGATGTATTGACTTATGGACTAGTTTTACTAGTAATGTTTGTGGTCCAAAGCCTATATACCTAATGACTCACACTGTTAACATTTCTCGCTATGGCCTTTCTCTCTAGGTTCAAAGAGCTGGTATCAAACTGTAAACTTCTGAATACATTGAGAAAAGTAAACCTTTCTTATTGCAACCCCATCACCCCATCTTGGTGTGTTAATATGGGAAAGTGGTAAAAATTAATAGTTAAAATAGGTTTGGAGCACACAAACCCTAGTCCTACTAGTTACAAATTAAGTAACTCCAGGCAAGTAACTAAGACCCAGACTGCTTCTGTGAAGTGTTGACACTTCACACAATATTTACTTTATTTGAAATTAATTGAAAAGACTAAAGAAGCAAATGTCTTTCACCAATTTATGATCTAGAAGTCAATCAAACTTCTTGCATTCTTTCTAAAAGTACTATTCCATTTCTTGGTCTAAAGCTCTTATTAATACTGAGCCCTCTACTCTGATGGGTTCTCCTTGCCCTGCCTCCTTATCCTTCACCTCATCTAATAATTTAAGATCCAGAGAAAGATTTTGTTTGCTACTAAATCCAGGATGTTTTCCCAGATTCCTCAAAATTAGGATGTCTACTCCTCATCCACATAAACTGCCAAAATTATAGTTGTTTCATATTTAATCTAATTTCATAGAAGGAGATTTTGAGTCAACACAAATTTAAATGACTTGCCAAAGTTAAAAAACACTTAGTGGCAGTGCCAATGCAAGAAGCCAAGAATCCTGATTTTTATCCCAAGACATTTCTCCTACTTCCAATCCAGTTATCCAGGTAAGCCCCAGACTAGATACGCCAAACCTCTGTGGGATTAAGACATGAAATCTGCAGAAAGAAACCCTCTGTATATTTCTAGATGAGGCATGTTTCTTCCCCATGATATAGGAATTAACTTCTTGGGCTGACTTAACACATCCTGAATGCCACTCCCTGGCAGCCCTCCCAGCCTCCTTTCACTGAATCACCAGGTGCCATGAACTTGGTGCATACTGATACCTATCTCCTGTATTTTTCCTTTTAGTCTAACAGAAATATGTCATTATTTTAATGAAGCCAATCTCCTTCCAGAACTCACCATTCACACAGAGTATTTCTCTTCCCTTGAGCCTCATTCATTGTAGGTCACAGATTAAGACTTATCCCACCATCTCTCACTCCCACCCCTGGGCAAACATACATCTGCCCTTATCTATACCCAACCCCATGGATCAGGAAGCCCAAGGAAGAGGAGATACATTCATTAACCTCCCCAAACCTGCTACTCCTCTTTTTTTTTCCCCCACCTTTTATTATACTACCATTCACCCAGCTGCTTAAACCAGGGACCTAGGGTCATTGAAAACTGAATTCCTCTGTTCCATATGAAACCAGCCTATAAGTCCTACCATTTCTACCCCCTTATGAACCCAGCCTATAAGTCCTACCATTTCTACCCCTTTATGAACCCTCACTTATCCCTCCTTTGTCTTCTGCCACAGCACTTGTTCTCGTTTTCTCCAACTTTCATTGTACCACTGAAATAACCTCTTAACTAGTCTCCCTGACTCCAGTCTGCCCCTATTTTAGTCAGTCTTATTCACTAAAAAGTGATTGTTTTAAAATTCAAATTTCACAAAGTCACTCTCCTGCTTCAATTCTTCATCTATGAGAATAGGATACTAGGGTCAGAATAATTATATCCCTCCAAAATTCATATGTTGAAGTCTAATCACCAAGGCGGAGTGTCGAGAACAGTGACAGTGATTGGGAGACCAGTGTCTGAGGCTGGGATCCCTGATGACTTCATGGCTGTGGTATGCTTGTGACTGGGAAAGTTTCTGTGCAAAGGTGTAGGATGCCCGGTTGCTATGGCAATGCTCTCCGTGGGGAGACACTGTTGCTATAAGTCTTATCAGCTTCAACCTTGCTCTCTGGCACATAGCTCCTGGGAATGAAGGGACTTCCTTGCTAAGACAACCACAACTATTCACCAGTTCCTCTGTTCCTGAATCTGCCCACGAATTAATAACTTTAAACTATGGACTTTCTTGAGAGCTCCACAATTCTCCTAACATTGCACACTGCAACTGTAGAATGTAACTGAGGAAACAGCTGCATACCCATACTAACTCTGTAACTTTCATGAATACAAAGAATAATGCTTGCATAGTCTTTAATCAGGATTGCTGGTGTAATTCCTTAGGCCTGTTTCTCCAGCAGAGAGCAGTGCTCCATCTGATCCTCGCAGTTTTATCTTCAAGATCAGCATGTGTGAGTCTTCTTTTGTCCAGTCTCTCATCCCCCCTTGCCAGAACCTGCTAGTTTGGCCACACTGGTCACAGCAGTGGAGATATTAGCAGATAAGGTTGGTTGATAGATGATTGGATTATGAGGGCAGAATCCTTACAAATAAGATTAGTGCTCTTATGAAAAATGTTTCAGATAGACATCTTGCCTCATGCACTATGTGAGGACAGAGTGACAAGGTACCATCTATGACCCAGCAAGCAGGCCTTCATCAGACACTGAATCTTCTTTGATCTTAGACTCCCTAACCTTGAGGCTACTAAATGAATTTTTGTTGTTTATAAACTACCTAGTTTCTTGGATTTTCTTTATAGAACCCTGCATAAGCTCAGACACAGGTCAATAATTAAGAACTTCCATTAATCAGATCCTTTATGAAATATGTGTGTGTGTGTGTTTGTGTGTGTGTGTTTGTGTGTGTGTGTGTGTGTGTGTGTGTTGCTGAGGAGCAAAGCCAGGACCTCATTAGACAAACATATTACCATGAGCCACATACCCAGCTCTTGTTTTTCTTAAGATTTGCCTCAAAACACTTTGGACATGCCCAGCTTTAATGGAGTCTTCTTGAAAGTCAATTAATTATGATAATCCTGAGGCTGTCTGGTTCAAAAAATTCCTCTCACATAATTTTTCTCAATTTGCCCTTTCTTACCAATAGGCCAAAATTTACAACAGCAAATAGCTGCATGTATTATATTTATACAGAGAAAACATGCTTGTAGTAAAAATTCAAACTGTGTAAGGGATTATATAATTTAAAAAGAAAGAAGAAAACATTTTTCCTTTTACTGCCAAAACCTCAGTTTTCTGCTTTCCATACCTTAGGAATAATGACTTTTATAAATTTTGGTGGGTGTATATTTCCAGAAATTGTCTCTGCATGCACAAGTGTATTTGTTGACACATGGGAGCATTGCTTCATTTCAGCAGATGTGTTTTTTTATTTACTGTTTTTACCAAGATGGGAAGTGGGGGCAGAATATTTTATTATAGAACCTAACACTGTTCAAGTGGTTCATTCTGGTGGACATGTAGGTGTTTCCAAATCAATCTTTCTTGCCTTATTTCTTTTCTTCCTTCCTTCCTTCTCTTTTTTTTCTTTTTAAAACAAAACTAATTTGTAGTGAACTTTTATGTGCTTTCATGTATGTAAGCATATCTGGGGGTCATCTTTATACAACGGGAATTTCTGTAACAGTATATAAATTTTACATTTTGGTAAACACTGTCAAAACATTTTAAAAGAATTTGAACTAAACTGCCTCTATTAGTGTATACAAATGCCTGTTTGCCAGGCCTTCTGTGATAATGTATTAAACCTTTTGATTTTTGCCTGGTTGATAATTGACAATTATTAACTCGTTGTTTGACTCTGTATTCTCTAATTATGAGTGTTGTTGGTCTTCTTTTTGTGTATCTGCAATCATTTATATTTTTCTTTCTTGGAAATTTTTCTAGGAATTATCAACATCTTGTCATGTATTTGTGAAATTTATATATTAAGACAATAAGCATTTTTCTGCTTAACAAATTGCAAAATATTTACTTTGCACTTGTATTTTATTTTTCTCCCAATGGAAAGTATTATTTTTAGGCAAATTAATTCACTGTATTTTTCCTTCATGCCATTTGGAGTTTGTAATTTGTTTCTATAGCATTTTCTCATTCCAAAACTCACTTGGAATTAACTTTGGAGATGAGGTTTAGCTTCATTTTTTTCTGAAATCTGAAATCATTCACCATTTCCCCCAATTCCATTCACTTGCTCCTTCCTTTCCCCTCATTGGTTTTAAATACTTCTTGTAGCATGTGTTTAATTTCTGTTTGAATTTAATTTCCAACTCTCTAGTGTAGCCTGATGGTATCTCAGCTGCCATCAGAAATTGCTACGCCTTTATATGCTTTGGCACTTGGAGGTGCTGATTCATTTTTAAAGATTTCCTTCTTCTCCTCTAAGAATCAGGTACAGCTTTACCTTAATTAAGGTTTGTGTATGCACACATGTGTGAGGGCACATATATGCCTTAATAGCATTTTACAGTTTTCCTCATTAAACCTTCACATTTCTGTTTATTCCTAGATGACTTTTGCTATAGTTGTAATTAATATGTGTTATGGTTTAGATCTGAAATGTCCCCCAAAAGCTCATGTGTTAAAGCATTGGTTCCCAAAGCAACAACGTCCAGAGGTACAGTTTTTTTTTGGAAAATGATCAGATCATATGATCTCTAACCACATCAGGGATTAATCCATTTAATGCATTAATAATTTGAAATAATCTACCTGGAAATGGTATAAACTATAGGCAGATAGGACATAGTTGGAGGAAGTCCTTTATTGGGGGTGTGCCCTTTGGGACTTTATCTTGTCATAGGACCCTTCTTCTCACTGTTTTTGCTTCCCAGGTGCATGAGCTAAGAAGATTTCATCTAACACACCCTCTACCATGATGTTTCTACCTTAGAGCCAGCAGATCAGGGACTGAAACCTCTGAAATCATGAGCCAAACTAAATCTTTCTTCCTTTAAATTGTTTTGTTTTTCAGGTATTTTCCCCAGTATTAAAAAGCTAACTAATACTATCTGACTGAAAATGGGATACATTATTCTGTTAAGTTTGTTATTATTCTATTACTTTCCGATAAGACAGCTCTTGATGTATGCATATTAACTCAAAGAATCATGAGCTGACTAAACTTGTAAATTGTGTCAAATTGATTAACTTGATTATTTTCAGTTGTCTGATTATGTAATCATATCAGTAACTCATAAAATTTTTGTTTTCTTCTCTGTTTTTATAGCTTGCTTCTTTTCTCAGAAAAAAAAATGGATAGTATCCCAGAACAGTGTCATATGGTATTAGTGACTATAAAGCATTCTTAATCTCATCCAGTCCTTTAATGGGAGTCTGAGAATTTTACCCATTAAGCATGATTCTGGCTTTGGCTGACATTAATATTTTCAAAACAAGATTAAAATGTATGCATAGGGTAAACTATTTCTCTACTTTTAAGTAGAGACAAATGCCTCTGATCAGTGTAGAGGGATTATTTTGTTTTGTAACAATATGTCAGGCATGATCAACAAAGGTCTTTGTTTTTCCTCTTAACAGCCAGTTGCTAACAGGAAGAAGAATTTTTTTTCTGCCAAAACTCTTACTCAGGCATTTCTCTAGCTCTTCTACTCTACATGGACCCACCTCCTGTCCTGCATTACTAAAGCCTCGTTCGGCGTGGTTGTCTAGTTGTGACTTTCAGTGTATGGCTCCATTTGGCCTTTCTCATCAAGCCATATCTTTCAAAATATTCCTTAGAAATAATGAACGTACATTTTTTGTCTATATTCTGTTCCTCTGCATTTTTTCTTAATTGTTCAGGATGATTTATTAGACCTTCTCAAAGGCCCCAACAGTAGAGGTCCAATTACATGTTTATTAAGAGTGTAAAGTCTCTGATGAAAGTTGGATCTTATCAAATACCTTTGCAGCATTTATCAGACATAATTTAAATTATTTTTTCTACTATTTTTATTTGTTGATACCAAGTCAGTGCTTTTTAAATCATTATTTCATTAAATCATAATAAATCAAGTGTTTATGAATTAATAGTAATAGTATTACCATAAAAACAATGGTAATGTTTACTATTCTCATTACACTATCTTACTGAAGATGATTCTTAAAATTTAGTTCTTCTTAGAATTAGGGATATTATTGGAGAATATGATTCCTATTCAGGTTTTAAATGCATGATTTTAATTTCCACTAAATACAGTATAAGAAAGTATCTTATGAAAGCAATCACTATCATAGCTCTTTATATATAAAATGACAAAGTATAGTTTTTGAGATGTATCATGTCTTCATAGAGAATGAAGAAGATATCAGCACTCAAATATGAGAATATTCAATCCCTGACACATATATTGATAAGAGTAGATCCAGATTAAGACCTTAATCTTTGTGTTCTAAATGTAACCCTGTGGATACCTCTTCCAGGGACTTACATGAAAATTAAATGTGCATTTTTAATTCATTTTAATGCAGCACCATATAGTTATGACCTTAAGGTGGGTACTAGAAGATATGGTTTTAAAGGATTTTATGAATATGAAAATTTTGGAAATAATTTGAGGAATCTATGGGCATAGATATTAGAGACAAAGGGATTTGGGTGTGAACACTAGCCTTAGAAACTAGTTGTGTGACCTTGGAAGCATTACCTAAAATCTCTGAGACTCATTTTCTTCCTTTGTAAAATGAGAAGAAAAATAGTAATCACCAAACCACCACCAGTACCAAGTTACTAATGGGAATACATGTAAAGTCCTAAAATAAATGCCTACAATGTAACAAGTTTTTAGTAGGTAATAGCAATTACTAATACAATTGCCATTGTTACTATAGTAGTGTTGTTGTTACTTATCATTTTATTCTTTTCAGTTATCACCTGTGCAATACTAATACTTTTCCTATACTTCTAAGTTTCAATACTTACTAAACAAGTTTCAAATTTTTGAATTTCCTATCTATCTCACTGTATTCATTACTTCAACAGTAATACCTTCCAGTTAGGTGGCAAGGTTGTACTGGAAAATAAGCTACCGATTTCTTTTCCTAGGAGATCCGGATTAACTTTGATAACTCAATTTAACTCATCTTTTTTTAAAAAAAAGTTTTTCTAGATTTCACTTCCTTAAAAATCTTTTAAATAGAAATGTATTGAAATCAAACAAAATATGCGGTCTCCCACCAACCACTCATCCCCAAAATATATACTCTAATTTAGAACTGCTAGAAAACTGGCTTCCTAATGAATGGATCATTTAGATCATGTCTAAGTATAGTAAATATATGTTTTAAAGAACTTTTCAATTTGTAAATATTAAAGCAGTTTAGGTTTGTCTCCAGCCTTATTGAAGAATAACTGACAATATTGTACACATTCAAAGGTACAATTTGATAATTTTATGTGTGTATGTGTATGTGTGTGTATAATAATAATTACTCAGCAATTTGATCATCAAATCCATCACCATCTACAGTTTCCCTTTGTGAGTGGTTGGATGAGTGAGGACTCTTAATATCTGCTTTTTTAGCAGATATTAAATAAATAATACAATATTATTAACTATAGTCAATATGTTGTATGTTAGATTCTCAGAACTTACTCATCTTAAAGCTGTTAGTTTGTACCATTTGGCCAACATCTTCCCATCCCTGTCCCTTCACCCTTAGCCCCTGGCAATAACCATTCTACTCTGCTTCTACAAATTTGATTTTTTAAGATTCCACATATAAATTATTATTTTTTTTTTTCACCTAAGTGTCTTTTTTTTTTTTAAATTTTTTTTGTTGGCTGTTCAAAACATTACATAGTTCTTGATATATCATATTTCACACTTTGATTCAAGTGGGTTATGATCTCCCATTTTTACCCCATATACAGATTGCAGAATTACATCAGTTACACATCCATTGATTTACATATTGCCATACTAGTGTCTGTTGTGTTCTGCTGCCTTTCCTATCCTTTACTATCCCCCCTCCCCTCTTCTCTCTCTGCCCCCTCTACTGACATTCATTTGTCCCCCTTGTATTATTTTCCCCTTTCCCCTCACTTCCTCTTGTATGTACTTTTGTATAACTCTGAGGGTCTCCTTCCATTTCCATGCAATTTCCCTTCTCTCTCCCTTTCCCTCCCACCTCTCATCCCTGTTTAATGTTAATCTTCTTCTCATGCTCTTCGTCCCTACTCTGTTCTTAGTTACTCTCCTTATATCAAAGAAGACATTTGGCATTTGTTTTTTAGGGATTGGCTAGCTTCACTTAGCATAATCTGCTCTAATGCCATCCATTTCCCTGCAAATTCTATGATTTTGTCATTTTTTAATGCAGAGTAATACTCCATTGTGTATAAATGCCACATTTTTTTTATCCATTCGTCTATTGAAGGGCATCTAGGTTGGTTCCACAGTCTTGCTATTGTGAATTGTGCTGCTATGAACATCGATGTAGCAGTGTCCCTGTAGCATGCTCTTTTTAGGTCTTTAGGGAATAGACCGAGAAGGGGAATAGCTGGGTCAAATGGTGGCTCCATTCCCAGCTTTCCAAGAAATCTCCATACTGCTTTCCAAATTGGCTGCACCAATTTGCAGTCCCACCAGCAATGTACAAGTGTACCCTTTTCCCCACATCCTCGCCAGCACTTGTTGTTGTTTGACTTCATAATGGCTGCCAATCTAACTGGAGTGAGATGGTATCTTAGGGTGGTTTTGATTTGCATTTCTCTGACTGCTAAGGCCCAGTGGCCCATGGCGGGACAGAGCTTCCAATCACTCCTGCAAGGTAGGCGGGCCTGCAACCCACCGGAAGAAGAGGAGCACCGGCCTGCTGAGAGGCAGAGCCGCCCTCCACATATAAATTAAATCATATTGACTTATTTCACTTAGAATAATGTTCTTTAGGTTTATGTATTTTGTTGCAAATGACAGCACTTCTTGTTTTTGTTTTTGGTTGAATTGTGTATATATTTATGTATTATATATGTATTACATATGGGCACACACATATTACATCACATTTTCTTTGTACATTTCTTTATACATTCATCTATCAACTGACAAAATTTAGGTTGTTTCAATATCTTGGCTATTGTGAATAATATTGAAATGCACATGAAATACGGACTTTTTGAGATACTGAGTTAATTTCCTTTGGATTTTCATTCCAAAGTAGTATTGCCGGATCATATAGTATTCTACTTTTTAATGTTTTTCCATACTGTTTTGTATAAAGGTTGTGCCAATTTACATTCCCAAAGTTTTCCTTTTCTTTACATCATTTTCAACTCTTGTTATGGTTCATATTTTTGATAATAGTGATTTTAACAGTACCTATATTTTTTATTTGCTTCTCTGATAACTAATGTTAAGTACCTTTTCATATACCTGTTGGTTATTTGTTGTTTTTCTATTTGTTCTTTTTAGATACACAGGACAGTAGAGTGCCTGTTGGATATTTGTATGTTTTCTGTGGGAAAACATCATTTCAAGTCCAGTGACTGTTTTTTATTTGGGTTACTTGTTTTTTGTTTTGTTTTTTACTATTAAAATATATGAGACCCTTATATGTTTCAGACATCGTTACTAGGTGCACAGTTTTCAATTACCGTCTCTCATTCTGTAAACTGCCTTTTCATTTTCTCAATTGTTTCTTTTCCTGTTCAGAAACATTTTAGTTTGATGTAGTACCACTGGTTTATTTTTGCTTTTGTTGTTTTGGGGACCATACCCCAAACAAATAAACAAAACAAAACAAAAATCAATGCCCAGAAGAATGTCTAGGAAGTTTCTATTTTCTAGAAAGTTTTATTGTTTCTGTCTTGCACTTAATTCTTTAATTAATCAATTTCAACTTAATTTTTGTAATTGTAAAGATTTTGTACATGGCCCAATTTAATTCTTTTGCATGTAAATACTTAATTTTCACAGTTCCATTTATTGAAGATACATTTTCTTTATTCTTTCTCATTACTTTTCTTTGTTGTTTCTTTGGCTGTTGAATTCCGAAAGACCTGACTTTGAGTTACTGATCTTTCTTCTTCTCCATGATGAAGCTGGCTAGTGATGTTTTCTGTTATATTTTCTACTTCTGTCATTGTATTTATCAATTCAGGATTTCTTTTTTATAGTTTCCATTTTATTAAATTTCTAATTTTGTTCATACAATATTTTCCTGATTTTGTTTAGTTGTTTGTTTTTTCTTGTATGTGCCTTGAACTTCTTCAGGATGATGATTATATTTTGAATTCCTTTTCAGTAATTCATAGATCTCCATTTTCTTGGGTTGATTATTAGAACTTTCTTAGTTTTCTTTGGTGGAGTCATGTATGCCTGATTCTTTTTATTTGTATAACCTTATATTGGTGTCTGACTTTGAGGGATTAGAAATCTTCTTCAATGTTTATAGACAAGTTTTGACAGGTAAGTACCTTCTCTTTTTGCATCTCCAAACTAATGGGATTGGATTTAATCAAAGGAGAGTGAAGGTGGGTTATATGACTACTGATGGGTCCATAAGGGGGTCTGCAACTGATGGGCTTATTATCAGGATCTTGAGCAGATTGCAAGAGAATATCATACTGCATATTGCCACCTCAGGAAAAGATCAAAATTCAAAGTCTGTTTTCTCCTAAATGTCTGTAACTTTCATTCCATTATGAAGTCAAAAAAATCATAAAATGAATCGTTGTAAGTTAGACACCATCTATATTTTGGTAGTCTCATCTGCTGAAAATAATAAAGGCAATTTTACACTTAAACAAAGACATGTATGTGATATGCATATATATGTACATATATGGGTATGTTTTTATATGTAGATATATTTAGTAAAAGTTATATGTACATTATGTGTTTGTATTAAATATACATACATAACCATTTTGCATTTTATGCATGTTATATATTATATACTTGATACTTGTTGAGAAAATATACTACATATATTTGGATGCAAACATACTTTATATATAATATATATAATTTTATTGAAAATTAAATTTAATCATGCTCTATTATATATTGGAAAATAGATGAGAAAGTAATTATCCAATATTCACATAATTAGTGCCATCATTTTAGAGTATTTTGCAGTTTTTTTCCATGTATATACATTTTTACATAGTTATGAAATATAATGACATAAGTCATCTTCATGGGATATCACACAGGGGTCTCTTGTTAGATCTTTCTTACCAGCCAGAAGAATGAGCAGAAACTGACAGGGCAAAATTTGAGAGAAGTATGGTACTGCATCCATCCTATCCCCATCAGAGAATGGAATAATTCAGAGTATTTTGTGTAGGAGTATTTGAAGAACTAACAAATATGTCCACAAAAGCTCACATTAATAGCTTGTAATAAAATAATGCATGATCAGCCAGTGTTAGCCAAGAAAGAACTATGGATATTATCAACTAAATAAAAAAAAATTGCCATCTTTGTCTGTATCACTCTAACTCTGTTCTGACCCTGGAAAACATAGAAGCTGCAGAATGAAAAGGAAGAGAGATTTCAAAGTAGAGAAAGACAACAGACAATCAAATCTGTGATTTCATACAGGGTCATAACCTTAAATGTCATCTATGTGGCTATGACTCCCAGAGTTATAACTCCACCCTTGAACTCTCTCCTGAATTCCAGACTTGTATATATAACTTCCTATTAACTTCTCTACTTGAATATATAATATGCATCTGAAAGTAAAAATATCTAAAAATGAATACTTTGTCGTCCCCCAACAGTCTGATCTACCTTTAATTCTTTGCATTACAGCTGATGGAAATTCTATCCTACTAATGGGTCAAGTAAAAAATTTTGGAGTTTCGCTTGAATTCTGTTCAGGAAAGATGTCAGTATCTGATGCTACTGATTCCATCCTCAATCCAAATCAGTGCCTGGTACACTTTTCAAATATCTTTGAAATGAATACATAAATAATATTACACTGCTCTATCCAAATCTCAGAACAACAAAATCCCTTCATATCACTTATGGTAGGGTTTGTGTTTTCCCAGGTTATCTTAGATGATATTTGCGCAACTCTTTTTAATCATCTATTTTTTTTTCTTTCTGTTACAGCTTATAGATTTTTCTAATGAGAACTAAGAACACAACCTAGATTTACATTAAGACATGCATCCTCTATCAGGATGACATAGCCCCTACAGAGAGAAACAACAATTGGTTTCTGGAAAGTAGAATAATCCTAGACATTACAAAGGCTTGTGGTCTCCCAAAGGGTAACAGTACATACTTGAACAGATACAGAGTATTTTTATAGTTCTGAAATTTCATGGAGGGGTGAGGATTGATTAGGAAAATCATGGAACTAGTTGGCTAACTCTTGATTGTAGATAAAGATAAGAAGAGGTCACAGGTTAGGCATAACCATTTAGTGGTTAGACATTTCAAGATGATTCAGAAAGGAAAAATACTTATGCTTTTGATTTTATACTTGCATTTCACATAACTAAGGGCACAGTAAGTGCACCCAATATGTGACACCTTACAGTTGTCCAGATAATTAAGGAAAGTCCACTACGTCATCTGAGAAAAGTTGATTTATTATAAGTTCTCAAAAGATACTGATCCATGAATAGTATATTTTGAAGGCAGAAATTATTTGAGTTGGCACTAGAAAGAAAGAAAGAAAGAAAGAGGTAATGGTATGAATAGATTCTTACTTTACAGTGCCAACAAAATATACACAATCCTACATACACAGATCTGTACAAATTCTCAGTTTCTGCAGGGCTGTGGTCTAACTCTTAATGGCCACAAATAAAACATTGAAATTGATGAGAATAGATGCTCTTATGCTGTTTACCGCCTCTCTTCAAGTTAATTTGTGCTTCAGACAACTACCAGGACAAGAGTATGTCAAATCTTGAGTTTCAGGTTTACTATCACCTAGACTTTTCATCTTGTAAGAAATATGGTTGAAGGCAGTTGTACACCTGGTTCTTCTTTATCCTGTCTAAGCAGCTTCCTAGGTTATGGACTCATCAAATGCAATTTTCTATTAGACTGGCCATTATGCATAAGTGATGAAAATTACAGTCAAACTTGGAGGAGTGAGCAAATGTCCTGAGGCACAAGTAGGTCTTTCATCTGCCATTTTGAAAGCTGAATTTCTGATTTTATTCAAATCTTTGTTCAATAGTACTTTATTTTTCAGCTATTTAGCTTTTAGGAGATTATTGAAAAATAGTACATGTACCATTTTTAGTTGTTTTCTGTGGAAATGCAATTCAAAATAATGTAGCATGCCACTATTGAAACCCAGAATTATCAATCCCATCTCTACAAGTTGAGAAATTTTTTTTCCAAAACTTCCAAACTCTGCTATTGTTTCTAAGAAGCAATACCTGAAGAGCTTATATGTATGGTATTTCTTCCTTCCTCAAACCCTGTCACCTAACTAGCTGTGCTATGACTTGTCATAGTGAACTCAGTGGCTCCCTTTATATGTCACGTAAAACTCTCAATGGCAGGTATCATTCTTATTCTCTGCAGCCTCTAGTTCACACTTTACACAAAGTAGACACTTAAGGTTTATTGAATACAAAAGACTTAAATAAAATATTTCTTGAGAAAACAACTATTAAACAAAATATTACTTCAGTTATTTCCCACATTTCTCAATTGCAACAAGACCTAGTCTTGAGCAATAAAAAAAGTTCCCAAGACTTTTCCCCTCACATCCACTTCAGTACTGAGTTTACATAAAGAAATGTGAATGGCCCCAGTTTGTACTTTTTCTAATAAAACCCAGCTGCTGGAATTCAATCACCACTCATTCCAACTTGTGATAAACATATTTCATCAGCCCACTCCACAGAACTCATTAAGTGGCCTCATCTCACAGGGAAAGAAGGAATTTGGCTCCCAAGGAGCATAATCCTGTGCAGATGTGCTCAAGCAAGACACAAAATCCCAAACTGCTTGATAATACATGAAATGATATGGGGAAAGAAGGAAATAGTTTTCAAAGAGCATGAAACATGTGTTGCCTTAATTGCTTGTATGTTTCAGGTGAAAATTATCCTTGACCAGAAAATCACCTGAAGTTTGGAATCATACAACCCAAGTAACAAATTCTACTTTTGTTATGTATTAGCTACTTATTGAATATGAGATAATGTGTATTAGAAAACAACCTCATTATGTTATTTACTAGTAAGAAAGTGGGGAGATCAGCCAAATATTCCATGTTCCCCATCAGTAGTAAGCCGTGTCACAATTTCAGAGATGTTAACATGTGAAAGAAAATGCTTCTTAAAATCACTGAAAGAGAGTAGGTGTCTTAACATCTTTGAAGCTCTATTTCTACATTCAGTAAACAAACAGGTATAAAATAATTTCTTTATATATGTGAATTTCCTCATCATGCTTTATCATTCTCAACACCAGAGTCAAAATCTACTGCAACAGATACAGCAGGAAGGTCAAGAGTCCAGCTCCAACTTACCCATGAAGAATAGACCACAGGGCAGTTGTGCAGGTTGAGCTGCACAGGGCACTACTTGGTAAAAGCAGGACTTTTCCTGCAGACTGCTTCTATCCCCCTCATTCTAGCCCCTCATGACATATCTACTTAGGGAGAAGGAGGTATGCTGTCAAGTTAATCCAGCTCATCTCTCTACTGAAGACTGATGAGTTTGTAATAATCAACTGGATTTGTATAACAAAACAACATCTTCCTCTTACCTCTCTCCCAGAACCACCTGCCCATCTATAACAAACAATCTGCTCTGCTCACTGTAAGAGTGAAAGTAGTTTAGTCCACAGGGGATAACTGTTTTTCCAGCCCAGCTTGTGACTAGGTAGGTAAATGCCTGATTCTGGGGTCAGTTCACCTACTCACACAGTTGTAGAGATTATGTAGACAGTCTTTAATAAAAGATTGTTATACTAGGGGTGATATTTTGTTCTTTTGCCTAATTTAGATCCTTTTTGTCACAATAGATCAAAATTCAAGGAGTAGAGAATACTATTTGTAAGTTTCCTAAAAGAACAACTGGCACATCTGTCCTTGGCTCCGATGAGCCTGCAGGCCTCTGTACTAGAATACAAAACTATGATAAAAGTGGCATTGAGATGTTTGATTTGCCATGTGATCATTCCACTCTCACCCTGTTTGACACAGTCAGGATTACAACCCAACCTAATTCTGTATTTGTATCTGTTAAGGAGGACCACTCTCATTTCTCACTCTTCTCCAGTTCCTCTTAGCTCCTCCCACCCCAATTAGCACCTGCCTCTGCTATCCAGAGCTTTAGTGACAACCTGTGATGAACTTGACTGCCTTCCTTTTGCCCTACCATGTGGGTAGGAAACCCAGGCACTGATCCATCCCAACCAAAGAGCATGAAATTCTGGTCTATCGGAATGAAAACACTATTATCTAAAGATACCCTAATGACCACAAATTGACTCACTGAGAGCCATTAAATTATTTACTATATTTTGTTGGGTCCTGCCTCATCCTCCAGGCCTATGTGCCATCCAGCAATTCATATAGCAAACAGCTGTATGCAAGTATAACCAGACAGCACGTGGCTTGGATACACTCCATGTCTGTTGCTTTGTGCTCCAGAGCTTCTCTGACATGATGGCACCCAAAAGTAAGAGGCAGCTGACCCCTTGCTACAACTGGTAGAGTATTGCAGGATGGAAGCTGATGGATAAATTCTCCTCTGTACTGCCCCCAGGGCATAAATTCTGCAGCACATCTATACCAGCATTATCACTGTCTCTGTACCTGGATGAAGTTGAAAAGGTCCCACTTCTGAAGATCAAAAGAAGCACAATGGAGCCTGAACTTCCTTGAGAAGATAGAATAACATTTAGGGCTATGGAATTTGAACAATGCAGAAGGAGATGGTCAAACGAGTTTGTCCTGATATCTTTGTAATAAAGGTTACTGGCCTTTAAGAAAGGAAGTTCATATAACTCTCTAACATAAAGAGATATCATAAAGAGATATCATAATGATCAATCAGAAAGAGAGAACACTTCCTTAAGTATCAAAGGAAGAGTTAGGACATATTGAATATAAATTAAAACCAAGCAAATTTTAACCTAATACTGATTCTACTTGCAATAATCTTAAAAATATTTTGGAGATTTTTGGAAGAGTTAGCAATGATTTCAAAATTTAATCCATTTCAACATGATCATTTGCAGTGATATAATTTTTTTTTTCAGTGCAAGCAACTTCTTTTACAAAGCCTGTCCCTTTTCTCTCCAAATCTAGTTGGTCAAACCATCATAAAATACTGAACATAGTGTGTTCTCAATACCATAACTGTTGATACATTAATGATGTTTTCATGAGTAAAACACTGCTAAAACAAAGTTCCAGAAGTAACCATATGAGCTCCATATCAATGATGGAATAATTATGTCCGTTACTGAGTCTTTGTAAGTCTGGACTTGTAAAGGAGAAGAGGTGAGGATATTTTGAATCTCCAGCCTGACTTCTGTCTATTAAGGCTGCATGTGAAGAAGGTCCTCTTCAAACCTTGCTTTCAGTCAGAGCCCTGGCTCAAGCACTGAGAAGAGGTAGACATGAAAATAAAAACTGGTCAGTCCAGCAGCCCAGCCAGCCAACATTACTCAGGAAACTTGCTTTGTTGATCTTGAATGTCACTCTTTTTCAGGATATACACTTGGCTCACCAAGAAAACATCTTTGAAAGGTTTAAAGGGTGAACTGATATCATTTAGAAAGACAAGGAGAAAACAGGACTTGGTCATTCACTGTGAAGAGACGTGACAGTGAGCTCTCTTGGCAATGGTAAGTAGAGAGTCTCCAGGAAAGAAGAAGTAACTATTGGCCTTGATCATGAATCTTACCACATAGGGTCTACTTTTTGCCACTGCCACAAGGATTCTGCCTTTCTTAGTTCATTTGTTTATGGGTCTCCAATATCATGTACTCACATAAAAGGCCATTCAAGTAAAGGGCCAACATGGGTCACAAATATCAATACAAGTTATGGAATTGTTCTGGAATTTTTATCATTAAACTCATCTAAATTCAGATAATTACAAGGGTGGACATTAAAAAAATCCCAGAAATGAGCCATTGATTGCACCAATTTGCAGTCTCACGAGCAATGTATGAGTGTACCTTTTTCCCTACATCCTTACCAACACTTATTATTATTACTATTATTGCTTATATTCTTGATAATCGCACCATTTTTGTGAAAGCTATTATTACAAATGCTTTTATGGTTAAACTATTTCAATATGCTTTCTCAGCAGCTCAATTTTACTCTCTCTCTCTCTCTCTCTCTCTCTCTCTCCACACACACACACACACACACACACACACATTGAAGAGAAAGTATTTCCTCTGAAAATTCAACACATGGCATCATGGAAGGTTTTTACAATTTTAGGAACAATTAAAAACATTCTGTAACTACATAGTCCAAAACCAAATATTCTGAAATAATTTTGATGTGATATTATCTGATTCGGGATCTTGATATTTTTGGAACTTATCATAATGATCTTTAAGAGTTCCTTTCTAACATGCTGACTCCATGGTAAGCACAAATGATACTGGGAGATTTTAAGTATAAACATCAAGGGGTTGTCTTAGGCCTGTCAGCCATAGCCACTATGATTTTTATACATGTTTGGGAAAAATCTACTGAGGCCCACAGAGAAATTACTAAGCCTCCCCTAACTAATTCAAATGCATGAAGCTTCAATTCAGTCGAAGTAGACTCTGAGAGCCTTTACTTCCCTCCCTTGCAAAGTGAAGGTTTGGTAAAGAACTAAGATTGTTTTATTTTACATTGCCAAATGTTTAAAACTTGGCCGAATCTCTGGACAAAATAAGCCCCACGTGCCTTTAGAAAGAAAAGGGAACAAGGGAGCTACTTAGTAAAAGAGTAGGGACTAGATGGATGGTTCTCAAAGTGTGGCCTGGGGATCTTGGAGACTCAGACAATTTCAGAGCATCTGTGAGGTCAAACATTTTTCCTAATATTAAGATGTCATTTGTATTTTTCACCCTGACTCTCCACAAGAGTTTTCTGTATGTGATAATGTCAGTGTGTTGATGGCTAATGGAATGGGAGTTGCTATTTTAAATTTTCTCAGTTTTAATTTCTATTACAGTAAATATCGATGAATATGATATCCATATTTTGAAAGAGGTTCTTTAAGAGACTGGTCCTTTTTTAGGAGTTTCAATGTATCTTAAGTCCAAAACGTTTGAGAATCATTGCTTAGAGTAGTGCTGCCCAGTAGAATTTATTGCAGCAATGGGAATGTTCCATTCTTCTACACTTTCTCATACAGTAGCATAGAACATGTACCTTAACCTGCTGCTAGTGAAACCGGGGAACTCAGTCTTTATTTTTATTTAATTTAAATTTACATGTAAATAGACACTGAAGACCATGTCTACCATATTGGCTATGAAGATCCAGCCCCTCAGTTTCCTGACTCCTTATTTAATATTTTCCCAAATATTTTACACAAGTGTATTTACAGATAGAAGTAAACTTTTCTTCTGCTAACTATTAAACTCTTGGCTGAAGTTTTGTGGGATGTGAGGGAGATGTTTAACCACAAACATGCAATCAAAGAATTATCATGCGTAGTTCTGAAATATGAGTAAGTTTCAAATCCAACACTTGGAAAACAAAAGCAAATCTCTTGCAGTTGCTGCTTTGGGAATTATATAGACTTCAAAAGAATTTCTTCATGCTTCATTTTTACTTAACAGCACAGATTTTGAAAGTTGTTTTAAAATTATAAATGACATTTAGGCTTTATTTCTATGGCACTTTAGTTAGAGAACAGCCTTACGGGCTGCAGTTACATACAAAGTTGTTGCAGTGTCCGGACATGTTCTCATTGAACTGGCCTGCCGGTGTGTCATCATCATTTAGGAGGACCTGAATCTCAATCAGCAGAAAGTCTAGATTTCTCAATTTGTAGAATGTCTGGATATTGTGCACTTGATCTTGCTAACCACATTTTCAAGATATAGGTATGCACAGAAGAGTATTGACCTGAAAATACAAGCTTTGATAGTATGAATTGGTGAGAGTAACTGAAATTTTCTAAAACTATTTTCCCTAATAAAATGAGATAATGATATAATTCATGGCTTCACTATATATTACTAAGATGATCAAATGAGATAATGTATATAACACATTCAGTGAAACCCCTGAAAAACTGCATATAGTGATAATTATTGTTATCATTATTATTATTAGCTATGTGTACTTATCATGTATTTATTGGGAACTATGTGCCAAACAGTGTATTGAATATGGTGAATTAGAGGTTACAGTCCCTGTCCCCAAACTCATGGAGTTTCCAATTGAGGAAGGGAGACAGATAAACAATCATATACATAAATAATATTTATAAATAGTTCTGAGATTTATAAAAGAATTGAATCCTAACATAGAAAGTGATATGGAAAACGGTTAAGAATGAGAGGCTAGGAAAGATCTCTGTGAGGGAGAAATATTTAAGCTAAGACAGAAATACATGCAGGATTTATTACTAGTAGAAAGGTGTTGAGGGCTATACTGGTTGGAGTACTGATTAATAAAGAGACCCTAAAGTTTAGTGACTACATGAGATGGGAGTTTCTCTTTTGCTTAATAGTTCAGAGCAGGTAGGCAGGCAGGTGCTGCTCCAAAAAGTCATTTAGGGTTCTGGGCTGAGTGTTGGTGGAGCTCCTGCATCCTCCAATGTGGCTTCTACAGTTGCTCTATTATCACTGTTTCCAGCCAACAGGAAGGAAAGAGAATTAGACATCTAGAGAGAATGTCTTTAAACAGTGGACTTGAAGTTGCATTTCCACAGGAAAATCACCTGGAGGTTCACACTGAGAATCTGGGTTTCATTCTTCACACTCATGTGTGAGACATACATGCACTATAGAAATTATGCATTTGTTTGTATGTAATTCATAAGTGAATTTAATTTCCTCTGAAAGTTAATTTAGTTCAAAAAACATGTAGAACTTCTACTGTTTTCCTCTTAAAGCTAAGAATACCTTCAATGCTTCTATTCACTTACACACTCTTTCATTCAGCAATGTTCACTGATTATCAACAACCTGCACAAAATGCCAAGTGCTTTGACAATGTTGATGAAATACAGCCCTTGACCTCAAGAGATTTGAGTTTCATTTGGACATGAGAGGAGAAACATCACAGTATGAGACATAGTGAAAGATGTGATACTGTGTAGATATTAAATAAATGTAGAAGAAAATTGAGGGCTGTTTGTTCAGAGAAAATGAGGAATGTTTTGTGGGCAGAACTATCGAGGGAACTTGAACATTGATTTGGATTCTAAAAGACAAGGAAAAGTCTTCCAGTCCTCAAGAAAATTCATCCATAGCTGGGTGTCACTGGCGAGTTTAGGGGTGACAAATAGTCTAGAGTAGATAGAATCAATAAATGAAATGGAATGTCATAAGAGAAGCAAATTGTGAAGAGCCTCTAACATGAGGAAACATACTTTTGAATTTATTTTATAAATAGTAGTAGATTATTGGGGGTCCTTGAAAGGGGGTTGGACATGACGGCTCTGAGTATTAGGAAGAGCTCAGGTGGCCACAGGCAGCTGAGCTCAGTGAGCATATACACACGGTTCCTGGAATGCACCTGTCCTCAACACTGTGACACTGAGCAGGTGATTAACCCATATGTGCCCCATTCCTGTCCACAAGGTAGGAATCATAGTAATCGTAGTGCTTAGGATTGCTGTGGAGATTAAATTAAGTTAAAGCAAAGGGTTTAGAACAGTGCCTGACATTTTAAAAGTATACATTGATATTTACACACAACTGCTCACAGACACACATACACACACACACACACTCGCTCACAATCTATGTTGGAAAAAAAGGGAGTAAAGTAGGAACAAAGTAAGAAACAAAACACTTCAATTGTGTTAGTCCTATAAAGGGCAGATGAAGGACAGGAGTGAGGGATCTAGAAAGACTACCTGTTATACAATCTCAGGTAAATTCCTTCTTAATCTTTCTAAGCTTCTTTTTCCTTCTCTGTAAATTACAAATAATAACTATTTCATAGAGTTGTGAGGGGTTAAATCATGTAACACATGCAAAGTGCTCATCAAAGAGTCTAACACATAGTAGTGATCCCTTATATAAGGATGGTTTCTACTATAAAAAAATTATTCACTTAACCAGTTTTAATCTCATAATTCTTTACCTCTCAATTAACTCCTGGCCTTTGCCATATGACTGACATTGTGCAGAGAGCACAGATTTTGTAATCAGGAAAACCTGAAACACGTATTGTCTGTCCTTTGAAACAGTGTGAACTTGGGTATTTTTCTCAAATTGGGATCATTCTGCTTCCTCCAGAGACAATTACAATACTTCTCACTTCAAAACGCAATTGTGACAATGGCATGCAACAATTTACACAAAGTAGCAACTAGTGCCCAGCCACCACCTGATAGGGGATACAAATCTCCTATTGTTTCCTCCAGCTGCCTCTCAAGTCTGTTCTAGGAGATGGAAAAAATCACATGACCTCAGCCTGGATAGGTATAGCCTTGAAAAGATTGATGAAAAGTTCAGTTTAGTTGCAAGAAGAGATTAAGCACTGTTTCAAATCATGAGTTGTGGGTTCAGAGAATAAAAGTAAAGCCAAACCAACCCTACTGCTTCACTTGCCAGACCTCTTGTTATTGGAACCCCACTGATGGCTAACCAAAATTAGCCACAGACCACTAGCAAGCGGGTAAGCCATTACAAAATGCCTCCATCTGGTGAAAACATGGAAGATAAAGGAGGGAAGGAGGAGATAACAGAAAGGTCAGTTGGGGGTTTTAATGAGTCTGGGCAAAGTATAGTATATGCATTGATTTGGAGAGAGGATTGTTTAACTTTTATATCAACACATATAGAATTAAACGGCCCAAGTAAATAAGCTTTCCTTGTATTGGAGACTCTTCATAACATAGTGGTTATGAAAGGTGATTTAGGAATGTTGTCTGTTCACTTCAGACCCTGGCTTGTGAGCTGTGTAGCCTTGGGTAAGTTATTTAAAGTTTCTGAGCCACTGTTTCCTCAATAGTACCTAAATCATTACATGAGTGCAATGATTACATACCTTATAATACGTATAAAGTAAATAAGATTTTGGCACAGAGCACATGTTAAAAAGTACTAGCTATTATAATTGTGATTTAAGTTTTTGGTTGAGTCAACATGGATCAAAATAAGGAAAACAAAGACAGCTATATATCTATCAGAGGTGGTGTAGACCAGATGAATCAGGTATCTATCTGGTAGCATGAATATTCTAATTCTTTCTGTTTGCTAGGCATAGAATTGTCCTAAAATTACTTTTCTTAGAATGGCTTTCAAGTTAGATTCCATTGGTTTATTTTTCCCTAAAGTTGTTTTTTTTTTAATTTGCTTCACTTTTTGATACAGAACATTTTGTCGTTCATGAGAAACCACTCTTATTAACAATCTTTGTCAAGCTATTTGTTCTCAAGGGCCTTCAGGCTTGACTGGTGTTCACAGATCTTTCATCTAGTCCTTACCACTCCTCAGTGTGGTTTGGATCTCAACTTCCTTTCCTTCTTACTATAATAACCTTGGATATAACCTTGGGAGGAAACAAGCCTATTTTTACCTTCTGGCTTTGTGATAACATTACCTGGAAAGTACTGTCCTATACTTAGTATTTGTCAAGCACCCACTCTTTTCCTAGAATTATGCTGAGTACTCTGAGTCCGTAAAGGAAAAATATGGGTTTCAGCTCCAACTAGTTTAGAATTTAATTAAAGAAATAAATCCCATATTGACGAACAGACTTTGCTTGACACGCTTTAGTCAAGCTGCTGAACCTTTTCCTGTGCACATTCTTACAAAATCCACTTTCAGCCAAAAACGTCTTAAATTAGTTTAACAAGAACCTCTTAACCCTCTATCTGATCATCACCCATATCTGATTCATTCTACTGTCTTTCCTATCCTCTTTCACCTCCCAGGTGATATCTGTTCACTCTGGTCTATCTCTAGTTGGGTCAGCTTAGCCAGGATCCCCCTGACTCCTGAGGGTTCCTCTTTTTAATTTTCCATGCATTGATCTCCAATCTACTCTTGGGCTATGAATTCCCACTTGCCCATGCTGTGCTTGTGGTTGGGCCCAATATCTATCCCACCTGTAAAATCCCATTTTTCCTACATTTATCATGCTGGTCCAAGGCACATATTTGTTTGCCTTACAGTTTTTAACAAGTATTGCTGAATGCTTTTTTTTCTGTAATATGCATTAAACAAGAAGAATACAGTCCAGGCAATTATGAGAATAAGAAAGATAATGTGGTACAAACATCACGTGGGTCCACCAGAAGATTTATAGTAGATAAATGTTGATTTCTGGGAAACAGCCATCACTACATCTGAGAAAGGGAGGGGAGGCAGTTGAGAAATATTTTGTTGGCCAGATGGACTGTCTGGCAGCACCTCAGCGGGGCCATTAGACGTCTTCCTTGACTGCAGTCCTCTTTTGCTTCACAGCACACTTTCTGTATAGAGACATGATGAATAGAACGTAGGTTACACGAAGGTTTGCAAAAAGTGATTTAATTAAAAAATAACTGAACCATAAAGTGCTAGAGCACAAGAATGCCTAACATTTTTTGGGGGAAGTCATATTTCAGTGCAAAATGGACTTTTGCTTACATTGCCTTAATGCTCAAACCATTCTGTGAGATAGTTATTATTTTCATTTTCAAATGAATAAAACAAAGTTAATAAAACTTAAACAAATTTCCCAAGGCCACTAATTTTATTCCAAACCATTGCTGGTGGGTTATCACCAAGTTCTATCACCAAAACCTGTGTTATGTTACATTGTCACACATTTGTGATTGAAGAATGGAGGATATGTGTGTGTGTGTGTGTGTGTGTGTGTGTGTGTGTGTGTGTGTTGGGACAGGGGTTATTCTATGAAGTGATCCCACTATTTTGAATATTCCAAATACTTACAAATTAACTTGGAAATAAAATTTTAAAATACATTCCGGTTATAAGTTGGAAATGGATGAATAAAGTGCAAACCTTGGACCTACCATCTAATATTTTATTACCTTATTTCCCTGCCAAACAAAATGTTATGGATTTCTTTCTCAGTACATTTTTCCTTTCACTCATTTAATAATTCATTAAAGATCTATTAAAATAAATCTTTTTTTCTCTTGTACAAAAGATTAACAGTTATTACGCTAGAAGTGAAAGAAGTTTTCTCTATTAATGGCATGGACATTGGTATGTTGCATAATGCATTAATTTCCAAAGAATTTCCTGCCACAATATCTAATTAGAAAGTTATGTTTATGTTTTTACTTATAGTCTATTTGACTTTGAAGTCAAATATATTTCATACTTGAGTTTATTTTGTATTCCAGTTTTTATTGTTTAAAGTCAAGTTTTTGATTACAGTCAAAGACACACTTATTTCAATGAACTCTTAAGTCTTTCAAGCTTTTAGCTATCTGTTCCTTGAATACCCCATCCTATTGTGTTCTCTGACCTCTTTTTTCCCCAGCCAGGAAACTTTCTTTGCTAAGAAATCTTACTAATGATTAAAGTGTTTTGCAAAATACTATAATCTCACCGTGCATGGTGGCACACACTGTAATGCCTGTAACTTGGGTTCAAGTTCAGCCTCAGAAGTTTAGCTGGGACTTTATCAACTTAGTGAGAACCCATCTAAAAACAAAAAGTAAAAAGAACTGGGGATGTAGCTAAGTGATAAAGTGCCCCTAGCTTCAAGTCCCAGTAGCAAAAAACAAAAACAAAAACCAGAACAACTATATTCACTTTCCCACCCATGGTTCAAAAATTCTGTCAACATACGATTGACAAAATAAGTTGGTATTTTTCTAAGTTAAATCTAAGAGATACAATGTCATCAATTAACATTTTCACAAGACTGACCCAGTTAATGTCTTCACCAGGTGGCAGACATTCAAAATGGTTTCAAATGTTTTATGCTAGAATATAGCCACTGTTTTTGCATTTTTTCCATCAATTCTGTAAATGATAATATTAAAGCACACACACATTCTCATTTAAAAGATGACATGGGCTGTAAACTGAATGGTAACTTATTTTTATTCCTACCTCTTTTCCAGATGAAAACTTGTCCTGGATAGAGATCTTTATAATTTATGTACTTTCCTCATAACCAGAACTTCCTTACAACTCACTGAGCTCTTCCTGGTCTTTGTTTAGAAGTAAAGTTATTTGCCAGCTAAGTCATTTCTGTTTTTATTAGCCATGTGGATTTAGCACCAAGTGTGCAATTGAGAAGTGGAGCTTCAGTGGTCTGATGAGAAGAATCTCTATTCCATTCATCCCCGTATCTTGAATTTTTCTCAGTTTATGCCTTTAAAACATTTTTTGTGGGCTGAAGATTTTCCTGCTTCTTCATGCCCAGGTTACTCAACAATTCCTAGGTAAAAGCCTGGCCAAAGATCCCAGCACAAAGGGGAAGAGGTGTGGAAAACACAAGGCTGAACTCAAATGCAAAGTCTCTCTGCAGGGTGGGGGTGGGGTTGCTTTTCAGCAACCAGAGAAGCCATGAAAGCAAAATAGCTTGAACCAGGAGGTATAAGCCATATTTGAATAATATTGAGACAGAGAGAATGCAAAATCTTGGTGGAACCAGACTGGAAGGGATCCAAGAAGAATGGAACTTTCTGGCTACAGTAAATGGTAGCACAGATAAAACTCTGGATTCAGAAAGCACCGAAGAAGCCAAAGACTGAGCTTAAGGAGTTAAATGGTTGGCTTGGGTGAAAACAGTCCCCCAAATTGCCAGCACAACATTAGTTTGTAAAACTAATAGTAGCTGATATCTGGAAATTCACTTTTTCCTCTAAGTGTCTGGAAACTAGAAATTCTTATGGGAGCAAAAAAATTCTTACATTTACAGAAATGTAAATAAGAGATCGGTAGGCATAAAAAATAGAAAGTCTCATGTGATATTGTGAATAAATTTTTATTCAAAAACTGTTGGAACTTTAAAATAAATCCTGTCCTTGGCATAGGAATTATGTCTCCAAAAGATAATCTTAAATAATTTCATAAAAGATTTTAAAAATAAAGATGTTGATGTAGTATTTTAATGGTTAAAAATGGGCAATTTAAAACCAGGAAATAGTTAAATGTTATAGTGAAAGAAATCATCATAATATTTGAAGAATTTTTAAAATTTTTAAATTGTTCATGATAGCAAATGAAAAGCATAATAATATGTTGTGCTGGCCTAATATCCTGTAAGCACACAGGGATTTAAAAGTATGGACAGTGGTTATCATTTAGCAATGCAATTCAAGGTGACTTTTATTTTCTCAGTTATTTTCCAAATTTTTGAAAGAGCATATGGGAAGCAATATAATACAATGCCCCCAAATTCAAGATCTTTATTTGGCCATGTGGCTTCTCATTTTTACTAACTTTGTGATTGTGGACATTTTACTTAAATGATTTGGGTCTCAGTTTCCTTATCTGTGGATATAGGATAGTAATAATATATATCTCAAGGAGCTGCTCTAAAGATAAATGAAATATGTAAAGTGAATAGAATAAACCTAGCATGTGATTAATTTGATAAGTTTTAAGAGTGTATTACTTTTATAGAAAAAGTAATACATCACACAAATAAATATTTAAATCATAAAACAATGAAAACAAAGTGCAGTTATCCATTCAATAAGACAGTTGAGTATTGTTGACAGCCCAATTTAATCACACTTGCTTTACTGTACTAAAGATGAGGTCATGTTGGTCAAGGAGGCAAGGAGGCAAGTATAGGCCCTGCTGAAGCTTAGTGTGCCTCTTCAAGTGGTTCATCCTTCTCTGTTGCATATGGACAACACTTGTTCAATTCTCTCTTGATTGCTTAGTACTTTCCAGTGAATTATGATCGCAAATGTGACATGATACTCCTAAAAATATAGATTCTTCTGCAAGTCATTGAATTCAGGAAATGATACACTCAAATGCTTATTTTCCCATTCACAGAAGCCACAAACTTGTCCTCTTTATAAATCAGCTGAAGAGAGAAAATGTTAGAAAACTGCATTGAATTGACTTTGCATTTGTTTTCAATGCCCTACAAATGACAGTAGGTCTCTATTTCCATATTTTTCTTTGCTCCAAACAGATGAGTGGTTAAAAGAACAAATCCCCCAGAGAATAGAGCTGGAGAAAATGCAGTGTAATCGCAGTTTTCCATAGTTGTGTCTACCCATAAGATCATACAATTTAGTACAGAAATGTAGTTTAAATTTTGGCTCTGGAATTACTAGAGATAAAATTGAGCAAATGATTGAATTTCTGAAAATTGGTTTTGACCTATAAATCAGAATGACAGAAGCTACTTCTGAGAGTTAATGGTAAGATTAAATAAAATATGTGGCATGCAGCTGGTATTCATTACATGGTAGTTACTACTGTCTAACCACTAGGGAGAAAGGGAATAGAGAAATTTCTATAATGATAACAAGAGCTAATAGCTAATAGCATAATTAACATGTATCAAGCACTTTTCATATAGCAATGCAGCTAATCGTCACAACAGCCTTAAGAGTCAGGTAATGTTATTTTCATCGTTTTAAAGGAGGCTAATAGGTGTGTACTCTCTAAATTATGAACTACTCAATGATAGAAACCATATCTGTGTACTCCCGGATTTGCTGGCTTAACATAAATGTGCAACAAATTCATTCTAAAGAAAAACTCTCTGCCTCAGTAGGTGTGGAAATCAGTACCAAACTAAACATAGAAATTTATTTCATTTAAGATTTCAGGGACTACAAAGAAATGGATTAATTTCATCATTTACAGTATATAGCCTCACACTTGGAGATCAGAGTTCAATGGTAATTATCAAGGTCTCCAACACAGACTTGGCATGAATATGTGGATTATGTTGCCACATGGGATGTCCACTTTCTGCTACTTACACATGCCCAGGAATTCAGCAACAACACAGTCCAGTCCTTTCATGTGGTTTTGTTCAAGGACTGTGTCCACATAATAAACCAAATTGAACTCATAGAAATGGGAGTAATGAGGGACTGGCCACAGTCTGAGGAGCCTAGTTAAGAGACCACAAACATGACTGGAGTCAGATATGTTGGTATTTATAGTCAGCAAATTGTAAGCAATGAAATAGGATGCCTACTAGCAAGATGTCCCCACAGTCCATTCTTTTTTGCATTAGGCAAGCAAAGAAATCAAATACCAGAGAACATTTAAAGTTGTTACAATAAATCTCTTTGTACCACTTTTTAAAATCTTCTTTAAAACACCATTTCTTAAATTTAGTGAATTGCCTTGAGATATTTCAGGGATGAGTCAGGGAATAAGTGACATTTGCACAATATTTTGTAATTATGTGATTATTTTTAAAACAGCACTTTGACATCACTCTAAACCTTTCATACATAATTGGTCTGTGGCCTAGAGTATTTAGCCTTCTAAGTCATCATTTCATAGGCTTATGAAGATACTATGTTGTTCAGGAATGTGTTTTGATAATTCAGCAGAATCACGAAATTGTAAAGTCCACGATTTCCTTTACATTCTACACCTCAGTAGACAAGATGACCTTCATTTAAAGGTACTCTATCTATGCTAATAATTGCTAATAAGCACCTCATTTGGAATAAATGCAATCTTTCTAAGGGAGCAATTTTGACTGCTATTTGCAAGAACTATCCATGTTAACACCTCTCCTCCTCCACCCTCTCTTTTACAGGAGTGTTTTAAATGCATAACTTTGAAATAAAGTCAGTCAAATATTGATTTCTATATATACAAAGACTAAAGTTGGACAGTGAGATTCTATAAACTTAGAGTGCTCCACAATTAACGCATCATTCTCTGAGAAATATTTTAAAAAGAGGCAATTTAGGAGGAATATTATTTGTTGTAGAGTATCAGCTTCACATTTTGATTTGGAGACAGTAGGAATTAGACATCCCTGTATGACTAAGATAATAAAATATGGCAAATGAAATCAAGATGATATTCTAGGCATTGCATTCATATGTGTGCATGTGCAATGATTATGATATATTGAAGGTAGCAGGAGGCAATTCAAGTTGACCAACAAGGATATAAGTGCATAAGTAAACGCAAAGTTCTCTACATATGAACACCAGCTTCCTGACTATTATGGTTTAGATAGGAGATGTCTCTCAAAAGCTCCTGTGTTAATGTAGGAACATTCAGAAGTGAAATGATTAGATTTTGAGAGCTGTCAATCAGTCTATTCTGGTTTAGAAGGATGAGCTGAGTAGTGATGGCTGGAGGAGTGGATCACTGAGGGGGTGCACTGGAAGGGTTCATCTTCTCTGCAGCCCCTTTTTCCACTCTCCGATTCTAGGCTGTGAAGAGCTGTGTAGGTTTCCACCTCATATTGGTACCCAAGGGATGGAACCAGCTCACCATAGACTCAAACTCTGAAATTCCGAGCCAAAATAAATTTTTCCTCCTTTTAGTTGTTTTTGTAGGGCATTTCAGTCACAGTGACAAAAACTTGCATATGCACTGTCTAAAGACAACATGTCCATCTACTAATTTTTTTTAAAAAAAAGAAATAATAAAATACCCTACTACTGAAAGGTAAGACAAAGATGAAAGGGAGGAGTCTACATCTTTTCTGTGTGTTGGGTGAGGGGGTTGAGGGGACACAATGTAGGGTCTTACCAAAGCATAAGTTTAAAAATAGGCTGCAAAAACTTCTAGTTTTAAGAGTACTCATCAGGATATTTTTGGAATAAATTTTATTTCCTAAAATCAAGAATGGCCTGTGGTTTCCTGTGATTTTAAAAACATGGTTCCAATCTTTTTCTGGAGATAAACATGTCACCTCTCTGAACTTCAAGGAAGGCCAGTGTGGGTTGTATAAAGACAGAATTCACTGGTGCATATTTAGATGATTTAGGAAGAGAATAAAGGAAAAGAGAATTTCCTCACAGCAGGGTCTTACATGGGAACATGATTGCTAGTAGATGTGGAACCTCACTCCTTCTATTTGTTACCCCCACATCCAGCAGAGAATCATAGAGTGAGGTCTGTGGCACAGCTACAACATACAGGCAATGTTTGCATGAGTGAAGATAGTTTTTTAGCATTGGTTTAACTTCCAAATTAAAAATATAAATTTGGTAACACAATTTATGGTAAAATTGATAAAAATTTCAACCCATAATCACTTGTATGCATGAAATCTCCCTCTATTTTTCTGTAGTTCAAATCAATTCCTATTCTAAACCCTATTCTACCAGGGTAGAAGACACAGTCTCTCTTGATATTTGCTTCTTTCCTTTTCTGAGGATTATTTTTTAATTCAAGAAAATGTACTTATTTTCTCTTTCCACATTTTTATTGGTGCATTATAGCTGTACATAATGATGAGATTTGTTGTTACATATTTGTATATGCACACAATGTAACAATATAATTTGGCCAATATGGCTCCCCAGCACTTTCTCTTTCCTCCCTGCCTCCCACCCTCTGGTTACTTTCCTCTACTAATCTCCCTTTGATTTTAATGAGACACACCCCCCCTCACACACACACCTTTCTTTTCCTTTTTCCTAACTTCCACATATGAGAGAAAACATATAACCCTTGACTTTCTGAGTTTGGCTTATTTTGCTTAACATAAGGGTCTCAAGTTCCATCCATTTTCCTGAAAATGACACAATTTCTTTTTTTTTTAAATTCTGAAACTGTGGAGATACTCCTCTGGATGTCATCTGTACTTGTCCTATACAGCTAGGTATACATTTTCTGTGCACCTGGACTCCTAAGGCTCTCTGTACACTCCTGCAACAGGATCAAAAGCAGGTGTATTATTGTGTTTTTTTCCATGCCACTGCTGGAACTAATCATATTCAGAAAGGTCATCTGAGGCCTCCTTTGCACAGTTTTCTCTAGTGACTACTTTACCAGATCCCACAGCTATTGCTCAAGTTTCATCACTTCTTCAGCACTATTCTGGGAGAGAAGGCATAGAGTCACTTTATCTGAAATACCAATATTTCTCCTGTCATGATCCTCCCTTTCAGTTCACATCACTCCCAGTCCCAAAGAACTTCCTGTCTCACAATAGGATTTCTCAAACTCAGCACTACTGACATCTTGGACACATACTTAGTTGTGTTGGGGAGGGAGTGGGGACATCCTTTATGTTGTACGATATTTAGCAGAGTCCTTGGCCTCTATACAATAGGTACTTGCAGCATACTCTCTCCAACTCACAACAGTAAACAATGTCTCTGGACTTTGCCAAATGTACCATAGTGGAGAGGGGGCAAAATCACCTCTTTTGAGAACTACTATTCTAGAAAAAAAAAACCTTTTCTAACTTGACTTCTTTCAGTTATTTTGTTTGGATTCTAAATCCTTGCAATGTCCTGTGGGCTTATCTTATCACATTAAACCCTGGGACAAGGCAAATAAAATGGTATATATATATATATATATATATATATATATATATATATATATATATATATAATATGATATATTTTTTTAATATTATATATATATTTAAGTCTTTCCATAGTTGGATGTCATGGTGCTTTTTTTTTTCAAGTTGTATGTCAACTTGAAAGTCTGAGGTAAGAGGATCACAAGTGTGAGGCCAGCCTCAACAACTTAGGAAGACCATGTCTCAAAATAAAAAAAAAATAAAGGGACTGGGGATGCAGCTCAAGTGTAAAGTGCCCCTGGGTTCAATTTCCAGTACAAAAAAAAATAGAAATAAAAAATCTTCCATAATAGTACTACATTTTGATGACCTGTAAAAATTCCTTTATGCTAAGTGATAAGAAAGCTTTCCTGGAAACCCCATGAGAACTATTGAATGGTTTTACTAATTAGTTTATAAGTGTGGATGGAGAGCAAATAAAACAACCTCAGTATTGACAGGCAAATACCCATAATCCTTATTCATCAAGTAGCAATTGTTATAAAATATTTCAGAATTTGAAATAGTATAAAAATAATCTAACAAATAACTGCATGTTCACCATCTTCTTTAAAAAGAAGCTGAAAAGAAGCTTCACTATAGCTGAAGCCCTTTGAGGACCCTTCCTGATTGGATTCTGTGTGTAGCCGCTATTTTGAATTTGGTGTTAAGACATAATCACATGGAAGTCAACCATAGTGACCTCTATAACTACTATACTATGCAATACCTTGTATCTTGCTATTGTAGAAATCTGAAAATTATAAAATATTAGGATATGAACTTTGACTTATTCAAAGTGAAAAATCTGCAAATGCTCTGATCAAATAGAGAATAATAACTAAGAAAAAAAACATTCAAAATAGCTAGCTATTTCTTTAGGCACAAGTTAATTTCAGGCCCATTCTCTGGATCTTGTTTACAGACTCTTTCCCCATATTCCATCTGCCTAAAGAAGGAGGAAAACATCTGAGTGCAGAGTGTGGGTCCCAGAGCTGTCCATTCTGGTTGTACTTTTCTCCTTTCCTACTACTTTTCCCAGTTTGTTATTTGTAATGAAGTCATATGATGGCTTGAATTCAAGCTCTCGTTTAGAAGAGAAATGTGATGTTGCAGAACAATCATTATTAATAGTCAATCCCTTATTTAATTTTAAAAGATATGGATCACTGTCAAGGATAATATTGTGTTTATTTATCTTATTATCAGTAAAACAATACAATTTCTAGGGAATAAAATACAAAATGAGTCTGGGCAATAATGACACAAGCCTGTAATCCCAGTAGCTCAGGAGGCTGAGGCAGGAGGATCAGGAATTCAAAGACAGCCTCAGCAACTTAGTGAGGCACTTAGCAACTCAATAAGACCCTGTCTCTAAATAAAATACAAAAAAAAAGGGGGGCTGTGGATATGGCTCAGTGGTTAAGTGCCCCTCGGTTCAATCCTGATACCAAAATAAATAAATAAATACATGAAATGTATAAGAGTGTAACCCATAGCACGAAAAGAGTAAAAAGCAACAACCCTAAATATTGCTTAAAGAAGGTGTTTAATAGTGACCCAGGGAAAGAATGTGACCATGTGGAAAGAGGATATTTCCTACTCATACTCCAAGTAGGAATTAAGATTCTGGCTAGCTTCTTTCTATTTTAACATGATACTGAGAATTCTCATAGCAGAGCTTGGGAAGAGAGTGTGGGCTAGATAAATGGGGAATTGTAAAATCACATCATTATTTTCCACAATAACAAGTATTGTGTATTATTCTGCAGATTAAATTGAAGGGGGAAACAAAATATTCCAAGACTTGACTCAATAAGTTATCATTGAAATTTGATAAGTGATCACTCAATAAGTGATCATTAAATTTGATAAATTTAATAAGTGTATAATAACTTTTAAAAACTGTATTTATTTATTTATTCTAATATATAAATTAGGTATATATGACAGCAGAATGCATTTTGATTCATTGCACACAACTGCAGCACAACTTTTCATTTCTCTGATTTTACATGATGTAGTATCACACCATATGTGCAGTCATACATGTACCTAGGATAATGATGTCCATCTCATTCCACCATCTTTCCTGCCCGCATTCCCTTTCCCTCCTCTCCCTCCTCTTTGCCCAATCACAATTCCTCCATTTTTCCCACCTCCCCCCCGCCCCCCCGATTATGGATCAGCATCCACTTATCAGAGAGAACATCCGGCCTTTGGTTTTGGGGGATTGGCTTACTCCGCTTAACATGATATTCTCCAACTCCATCCATTTATCTGCAAATGCTATAATTATATTCTCCTTTAATGCTGAGTAATATTCCATTGTGTATATATACCACAGTTTCTTTATCCATTCATCTATTAAAGGACATCTAAGCTTCTTTCACAGTTTAGCTATTGTGAATTGAGCTGTTGTAAACATTAATGTGACTACATTACTATAGTATGCTGATTTTAAGTCCTTTGGGTATAGACCTAGGAGTGGGATAGCTGGTCAAATGGTGGTTCCATTCCCAGTTTTCTAAGGAATCTCCATACTGCTTTCTAGATTGGCTGCACCAACTTGCAATTCCACCAGCAATGTATGAGTGTGCCTTTTTCCCCTCATCCTCTCCAACACTTATTGTTTGCATTCTTGATAACTGCCATTCTGACTGGCATGAGATAAAATCTTAAGAGTAGTTTTGATTTGCATTTCTGTAATTACTAGAGATGTTGAACATTTTTTCATATATTTGTTGATTGATTATATATCTTCTTCTGAGAATGTCTGTTCAGCTCCTTAGCCCATTTATTGATTGGGTTGTTTGATTTTTGGGTGTTAAGTTCTTTGAGCTCTTTACATATCCTAGAGATTCATGCTCTGTCTGACATGTATGTAGCAAAATTTGCTCCCAAAATAGAGGTTCTCTCTTCACCTCATTGATTGTTTATTTTGCTGAGAAGAAGCTTTTTAGTTTGAATCCATCCCATTTATTTATTCTTGATTTTATTTCTTGTGCTTTAGGAGTCTTGTTAAGGAAGTTGGGGCCTAATCTGACATGATAAAGATTTGGGCCTACTTTTTCTTCCATTAGGCACAGGGTCTCTGGTCTAATTCCTAAGTCCTTGATTGACTTTGAGTTGAGTTTTGTACATGGTGAGAGATAGGAGTTTAGTGATCATTGAAATTTGATCTTTTAATAACTGGATAATCATTTTTTTAAAAAAAAATAAGTATCAAGAATTATTAAATACTGGTCTGGAAGCAAAAACTAAACTTTGCTGCAGAGATTATGTAGGAAAAGAGCAACACAGAACATTCAGAAAGGACCTGAGCAAACCTAGGTGCTGCTCCTTTAGATACTCAAAGGATGGGGCAGCACTCTCCTCAGGGAGAGAGGAATTAGAAATATAGAAGCATTCACTATATACTTGAGTTTTTTCAATATAAATAACGTGACAAGAAAAAGCATATTTATGAAATGTCTCCATGTTTCTTGCTTCCTCATCCATCTCTAGCTGGGGTTAGAGTATTCTGAGGTCTTTATTCTGATAGCTGAAGGAGGGAGTGTGGAGAGGTTTGGAAGGAGCCAAAAACCTACATTAATTTTCTTTAAAAAAAATACAGGAAAATACTTTTACTAGAAAGTGCACCCGAGAAAAGTCAATTAAAATCAAAAGCTAGAGGAAGGAATGAATAAAAGAATTGAAAAGAAAGCTTAATGAACCTGGACTAAATTTTTATTGTTTTTTTTTTTTTTTTTTTTTTTTTTGATTGAAGGGAAGAGAGTATTAGGAGGTTTTAGAGAGATAACAAAATGAGGTAGACTTCTACAAGTTTTCTCTGACCCAAGTCATGTAATTTTCCTTTGTGATACTATTGACAGATTTTGGCAAGTACTAACATTATTTTCCATCCAAAATGCTGCTGCTCAGGTGTGACACTTCAAGGTTTGGACAATGTCCTTCAGTATGTGATGCATTCAAACAATGGCCACTATATGGTGAGAGAATATACACATGGGTCTGGGAAACAAGGCAAAGAAAAAGTACTGATCTCTCTGACCATCATGTCCAGTGGATCCACTTAAAGATGTGTTCCCAAAACCCACAACACTAGCTCTGGTAATGCAAAAGCTCTGGTTCCAAAGAGAAGAACGTTGGTACCAGGATGCACATAAATTATTCCACTGAATCTAAAGCAATAAATTCCGCCCACTGACTGCATCCCTCATTCTCATTAACCAGCAGATAAATAAAGCCTTATTACAGTAGGTGATATAACTGAGGATAAGTCAATTCATGAGGAATTGGATGACTGACACTTACGGGACTTGCAATGTTTTCAGGCTATAAGAAAACAGTACATGAGCAATTTCACCAACTGTGGCGCAACCCTTCATGACAGAAAGCTTGGGTAATCCTGTTAGGTAAGCAAATTAAGTCAGCTCAATTTCTAACCAAAGATAATGAAAATCTACAATGGATGTGAAAGAGGGAGATGATGAATTGGATGATGATTTAGGGACCAGTTGCAGTAGTGGTGAGAGTAGCTTGCTTCACTAAAACTCAGTGACCAAGAAACCTCAGAACTGCCCTCCAGTGAACCTCAGTAGTGCAAAGGACAGACTATGACATTCACTTATTGGTCTTCACCTCACATACTCCAAACCTACCTCTGATTTCAGTCACACCTATAGGGGAGATCCTTGCTCTACACGACCCTCATTTTCACCTTGTACTGGTAGCCACCCACCTCAAGGGCACATGTTTTTTGGCTTTGGGCCTCAGAGCCCCTTCAAGGCATGGGCGGCTGCCTGACTAGTGTGCAAGAAAATGGGCAAGTAGAGGCAAGAGGTAATCCCCTGAGGGCAGTCCTCAACCATAGGGCAAACCAAACTGGTGGATACAGACTCTAGGCCCACAAGACAGACAATTCTAGTGGTATTTTTTGTGCTGCCTTGGAGTCCCAGGGGAGTAGCGCCTCTGTTACAGTGGCAACTCAATGAGACCCAGCAATATTGACTTTCCATCCCTTTCCATTTCTCTTCTCCCATCTCTCAAGTGGGTGTCTTGGATCCTCTCCTCAGTCAAATACCCAAATCCTTGTTTCAGGTTCTAAGTTTAGAAGAGTGAAAATTACAATGGCTCTTCAAAAAATCCAACAGGCAAAAAGTCTTCTGCCAAGAGAAACACCTTTTTTCCTGTATGTCCTACAGATGATACAGACATTTATTTTTCCATCTTTGAACTGCCATTGAAACTGTTTTGTTTGCATTTTTTTGGTTCCATGTTATCATTTCCTTGGGATAGTCAACTTCTGCTTTTCGTTTAGTCTCCAGATGCTGAGAGTATAGGCCCCAAAGTTCAGCCCCTCACTGTCCTTAGCTTTGTGTTACAATAAACAAAGTCAAGACACCATCATAATTCTGGGATATACTTAACACTTGCTCAAGAGGGAATAGTTCTTTTTTTCCTCCAAGTGGCCTGATCCCTTCACAGTCCCTGGGGTTAGTGGTGTTTGGAGGTATTTGGCTATGAATTTAAACATTGAAGTGTGGTCTGCCTTTAGAAACACCAGACAGTGAGTCAGAGGTCCTTGATTCCTTTTTATGATTGTGCTCAATGTGTTGGGAAACCTCCGACCTTCCCCAGGGGTTTCTCAATCTGTAATGGAGCTGCACAGTGCTCTTCTGTATCCCAGAATAAAGGAGCGGAGTTGATGGCTCTAAGAGCCTTTTCAATAATCAGGGATGGGCCTAATTCCATTGCACTTTGTTTGAAATCTAAATTATATTTCTTAGTGGTTATATTTTGATGTGATTGAAAATAGGAAAGAGACTGATATTTTGTATTTCTAGTTAATAAGTAAATTCTGGTACAAGGAGATTTACTCATTTTTAAGTGAGGAGAAAATCATTTCTCAAAATTCTGAATGGCATGTTGGCTCTTTACATCTGTTTTTGAACTCTATCCTGCTCAAGTCAATATCATCAACATTATGTTGCTTTCAAATTTTACGGGGTATATTCCTTCCAATAGACAATGTGTAAGTCCACAGAGCACTCCAAAGAAACACAGAAGGGCATTTACTGGTATACTGTTAGAACACAACAAACCCCTCCTGCATTAGAGTCATGTATGAAGCTACAGGTTGTAAGAGAGGAAGTCGGTATGGGAGCAAAACACACATGTGGCATTGAAGCTACAATTGATAAATCAGACTACATAAAATTTAAAAACTTCTGCCCTGAAAAGGAAACAATAAACAGAGTGAAGAGACAACCTACAGAATGGGAGAAAACTTTGTCAACTATTCATCTGACAAAGGGTCAATATCTGAAATATATAAGGAACTAAAAAAAAGAACAATACAAAGAACAAATAATCCAATAAAAAATGGGCAAATTATCTGAATAGGTATTTTTAAAAAGAAATAAATACAAATGGCCAATAAGTATATGGGGGAAAATATGCTCAATATCTTTACCATGAAGGAAATGCAAACCAAAACTACAATAAGCTCCCACTTCACCCCAGTTAGAATGGTTATTATTTAAATACATAAATAAACAAACAAATAAATAAATAACAATTGCTGGTTAGAATTAGAGAGAAAGGAACTCTAAATATTGTTGGTGAGAATATACAACCACTGTGAAAACCTGTATGGAAAGTCCTCCAAAAACTAAGACTAGAATTGCTGTATGATCCAGTTGTCTCATTCCTGAGTATATATTCTAAGAAAATGAATTTATACAAACAGAAATACCTGAATACCCATATTTATTACTGCATTATTCACAATTGCCACGATATGGAATTGGCCTACATGCCTGTCGATAGATGAATGAATAATGAAAACATGGAATGTGTGTGAGTGTGTGTGTGTGTGTGTATTTAGATAGATACATACATGCATGCATATACAATGGAGTATTATTTAGACATTAAGAAGGACAAAATCCTGTCACTTGCAACAATAAGAATGGAAGTGGAAGACATGATGTTAAGCAAAATGAGTCAGACACAGAAAGACAAGTTTCACATTTTTTTCTCTCATATGTAGAAACTTAAAAAACAAAACAAAACCCTGAAAGTAGAAGAAGGGCTATGAGGGACTAGGAAGGGGTTTGGAGGAAGAGAAAGAGACAGAAGGGAATGAAGAAGAGGAGGGTGGGGGAAAGGTGGCAGAATGATGGATGGACATGGTCAATGTACAATATAAGCATGCATGGAAATGTCACAATAAACCCATTGACTTGTTCAATTAATATATATTAAAACTATAATAAAAAGAGGGTGGTCTGTAGTAAGAATATAACCCCATCTATTTTACTATTAGAGGTAGCATTTAGTTCTGCAAATTCTTTGATAAAATTCTAGTTCATACATTTAGGGTAAAGTACTGGAACCAGATCAAGAACTTATTTTGTCTGCAGCACCAAGATGGAGTAAAAATGAACACTGGATATAGATAGGAAGTAATTCATCTTAGGAAGGTGAGATGGAGGCTCTGGGTGGCCATCTATGATCTTCCAGAGAAGCTTTGAAATCAAAACAGAAGATGACAAGACAAAAATTTATTTGACAATTGTTGGCTTTGCAATTTTGTTTAGAGAACCCTTACAAGAATATGACTAGGTTAGTATAAAGATGGCAAAACTCCCCACTATAAATTCAGCCCACTTTTCCCAGTCAAGTATGGTTCCTAACTAAAAACAGAGAGAAAGGAGTTAATTAAAAGGAGAAAGAAAAGAAAAATTCTAGAAATTACTACACCCCCCCCCCACACACACACACGGGCAGATGATTATTTAAGCTAATTTTTCACCTCTCTCTCATTCTTAGTTTCCAGTATTTTAAAAACATTACGGTTTTTATTCCTCACACTTGCTTTATATAATTAGCATGCTATATATCCAGAATTTGATGATTCAAAACAAAAGAAATGAGACCGACGGTTCAAGGTTACCCACAGGGGGGGATTTTGAGGATGCCTTTAACATTAAGATAGAATGTTTTATAAAGCATTCCCTGAACTGATACATACATACATATAAAGTGAATATAAAAATTTAATTACCAATTCTTATTCATTTCTCTTCCCAATATCTTTTGAATCCAAGCCAACTTCTCAAATTTCACTGTCTCCATCCATATATCTGTTGCCCAGAATATTATATAGGCTAACTAAAAAGCCACCCTTAGCCACTCTCTTGCTCATACACTCCAGATTGAATCCAGCAGGAAATCTCATTGGCTCTACCTCCAAATGGAACCACTTACACTGCTGTCTTCCTAGTGCAGGCCACCATCTTCAGTCACCTGAAGGATTGCAATAACTGTTCAGTATATCCTAAGCTCCCCTATGTTTATTCTTGACACACTTTCCATTGGGGTCCTTTCAAAAATAGGACTCTTCTACGTTCAGAATCCACTGTGGACTCTCCTGTCACTCAGTTGATGTCCAAGCCCTTAGAAATGAGTCACAAGGCCTTTGCAATATGGCTCCTGATTACCTCTCTGACATCATTTTCCACCGGGTTTTGTGCCTTGCTCACTCACCCCAGCCATCAGGGGATTCTTTTGATTCCTTAAACTCACAGCAGTCAAGTTGCTATTTTAGGACTCTTTATATTCTTCCAGGGATTCTCTTCCACCAGGTATCTACCTGACTAATCCGTCTGTCCCTTGACATCTTTGCTCACATTTCCCTTCCCCATTAGAACTCCTTCAAGCTGGCTCCTGTATCCCTTTTGACATATCCCTCTAGGGTTTTGAGCACTTACTTACTTTCTGACATAAGGAACTCCTCAAGGCTCATCTCATACTTCTCTTCAGCTGCTCTCAAGCCTTCCTCAAAGGGCTGTCTGTATTCCTGCCTAATTCATCATGTACATATTGTCAACCATAAGTGATGACATGGAAAAGTTGGGCATGGAGTGTCCAGCATTTACTCCTCCACCCACATATGAAGATATGAGCTTTATTTTATTTGTTGTTTTTAGATATACATGACAGTATGGTGTATTTTGACATTATACATACATGGAGTGCAACCATTAAAATTTTGGTTCCATTTTTGTGGTTAAACATGATGTGGAGTTACATTGGTTGTGTATTCATATATGAGCATAGGAAAGTTATGTCTGATTCATTCTACTGTCTTTCCTATTCCCATCCCCCCTTCTTTCACTTCATTCACCGTTGTCTAATCAAATGAACTTCTATACTTTCCCTCCTTATTCTCCTTTGTTATGGGTTAACATCCACATATCAGAGAGAACATATGTCCTTTGGTTTTTTAGGGACTGGCTTATTTCTCTTAGCATGATAGTCTCCAGTTCCATCCATTTACCAGCAAATGCCATAATTTCATTCTTCATTATGGCTGAGTAATTTTCCATTGTGTATACATACCACAGATTCTTTATCCATTCATCTGTTGAAGGGCACCTAGGTTGGTTCCATAGCTTGGTTATTGTGCATTGAGCTACTATAAATATTGATGTGGCTACATCACTATATTATGCAGATTTTAAGCCCTTTGGGTATAAGCTGAGGAGTGAGATAACTGGGTCAAATGGTGGTTTCAAGTTTCCAAGGTATCTTCATATTGCTTTCCAGAGTGGTTGCATCAATTTTCAGTCCCACCTGCAATGTAGGAATAACCCTTTTCCTGTATATCCTTACCAACATTTATTGTTACTTGTATTCTTGATAATTGCCATTCTGACTGGAGTGATGTTGAATCTTAATGAAATTTTAATTCACAGTTCTCTAGTTGCTAGTGGTGTTAAACATTTTTTCAAATATTTGCTGACCATTTGTATTTCTTCTGTGAAGTGCCTGTGCAGTTCCTTAGCCTATTTAATACAAAGGGTCATAATCCAGAACCCCAGGAACTCATAATGCCTACATAAGCACATTTAGGACTTCATTTGTTTTTATAAATATTTTATTGAATGAGTCTGACACACTTGCCAGTGAAATCTTTTCAAAATTGAAGACAGGGTATGAATATTGCATTTGAATCCACATTGATATCCATGACATTAAGTGCATTCCTGAGTGTCCTCCCAACATTGTGTGGTGTCTTGGTATCCTGCATTTTATTCTTTCATATGTAAAGTCACAGATCAGAGTATAGTTTCCAACATTAAGTAGGCTCTTAGTAAATATTTGATTAGGGAAAGAAAGAAATGGTCATCTTAGCAATTCTATGAACAATTTAGAGGAAAATATTGAATGACATATAACAAGTTATTGCGTGGCAAACGGCAGGTGAATCACCTGTATATTTCTGAAATCTGCTGGTTCTGAGATACATAGCAGAAAAAAAATTTCCTACATTTTCCAACATTCCCAACAACAACATTACAAAGTGGTTAAAATTTATGGGAAAACACATTGGATGTTAATCCTGCTTAGTCTCAAGTTTTGACCAGTTTTGAGACAACTATCTTTATAATATAATACTAAATTGAGTTTTCTTGATTGAATCAGCACAAAGTCAGTGAGTATTATGAAATTGTGACTAACTACTAAATTAAAACCACAACAACAGCTACTGACATCTGAGAAGAAAATATAATATGTGGGAATTATGCTATCATAATTTTATATTAAATTTATGATTGTCAAATCATTAATTTGTTTTTAACAACTAAAGCATTATTTTACAAAAAATATTTTTTCTAGGGAAATAGCTATGCTTCTCAAGAAACAATGAATCAAAGTTTGGGATTATAATTAAATTAACTAGCAGCAGAGGGACAAAATAGTGGAGAAGCATGTAAGATTCACTAACACTGGTGAACCCTGAGTTCCAATGTTCATGCTGCAGTCATGGGCATTTGTGTTTATTGTGCTCTTTACTCCATTCTTTACATCTTTGGTGTTTCTTTTACATCATCAATGATTACATAATAAAACAGTACTTACACAAACATTTTTTGGAAACTACTGATTAACGTATCAAGCTCTTGATATCTCATCTTTTAAATAGGAATGGTAAATAGTACTAGTGATATAAAATTGCTATTAAAATTAGATGACCAGTGACTCAGGAGGCTGAGGCAGGAGGATCACAAATTCAAGGCCTACCTCAGCATCTTCACAAGACTCTCAGTAACTTAGCAAGACTCTGACTCTGTCTCAAGATAAAAAATGAAAAAGGGCTGGAAATGTAGCTCAGTGGTAAAACATATCTGGGTTCAATCCTCTGTACTAAAAAAGAATACATAAAATAATATATAAAAATATGCAGATGGACTAGGGAGATAGCTCTGTGGGAGAGTGCTTACCTAGCATATGCAAGGCCCTGGGTTTAATCCCCAATACTGAAAAAAAAATAGCAACAGGGTGTATACATATGTATATACTCACACACACATACATACACATGTGTATATCTATTTTATATTTACACACATACATGTGCACATATACACATACATATATATGTATCAATACACATATACATGTATATATATCAATTATCATGTATGTATATATCTCAATGCCTATGTATTTATTCAGGTAGGTATGTATACAACCACTTATGTTAGTTTTTCTTCCAACTTTTAGTCTTTAAATGTGTAATTTAGCTTTTGGTAAGTTTCAAGACATCAGGAATGAATATCACATTTGACCCCACCTTGAAACATTTCAAGCATACAAATACATTCTTGATGAAAGTTGTTGTGTCTTAACCATACATTTATACTGGAAAATAAGAACTTCACAGTTTTTTCTAAAATGTGTATAAACCTGTGTTCTTCTAGTTTTACAAATGTTGTCTAAGGCCTTGGACTCCATACATAGCTATTAAAAACCCTTGACTTTCATGACTAGGCAATAAAATTTTAACATTTTTAAATTAAACAATAAGCTGGAAATTTTGAGTACTAGGTGAGTCAGTTAATTATGAGTTGTGATTTTCTACACTACAATTAGATGGTCTAATTTTACCTTCCTATTTACCAGACAGAAGCATGAAAGACTTCTGAAGATTACTAAATTCAACAATCCCACATTATTTCTGCTTATGTTCTCTGAGATAAAAATCAAAATATGTAATAGAGCATGCACAGTCAAATCAGGCATCTTTGGTGTGCTTTTTTTATTATGATAATTTTTGTGGTGCTAAGGACTGAACACAGAGCCTCTTACATGCTAAGCATGAGCTTTACCACTAAGCTACATCCTTAACACCCTGTTTACTTTTGAAAGTCTATGAACACACTCAAAAATTTTGATGTTCTGTATTTGGGGCTAAAATACATCCTCAGACCATTTTACTAAATTCCAACCTGTGTTGTTCCAAGTTGAGCTATCACTTCTGATCACTCTCTACCACAAAAACAAGCACGCAGACTTGGAAGATGCCGGACCATTTAGAGCTGGTATTTGAATACCAATTCAGACTAAGTCAAGAAATATCCCCAGAAATTTGTTTGACTCTTTCCATTGAAAATTAAATTAATTATTTCCATTATCTCATTGCATTGTGAGTGAAAGCAGAGATGATAATAAAATGTAGCATTAAGCATGCAATGTTCATGCTATTCCAATTCTCACACATGCACACACCACACATCATGAAGCAAATATAATTATCTTGAAGTGACTTGTCCAAGCTACACTACCACTGAGTTAAAGCAGAATATCAACCATCTACATTAATTATTCTACCATTTATTCATACAGCGCCTAGCAATTGCAGTCAATCATGAGGCATTTCTTCTAGTATTGCATTACTAGTCTAGAAGGCATTTTTCCCTGGAGAAAAAATGTTTGAGGATCTATCTTAAGACTTCAAGGATTCAGAGATAAAAGGAAGAAGTACTAAATTAGTCATGATCTTGTAAGACCTTTAATCTGAGATTTCCTGACAGGATCTTACATGATTTACAATCTACAGTTTTTCCCTTATATTTCAGGTAGAAGAAGATAAAGAGGGTTTTGAAACTCTTTTATAAGTATTCAGGTAAAATGAAAAACTAAATAATTGCTACAATAGAAGAAGGAAAAGGTAAAGATTTACAGATTTTTCTCAGCCAACTTTGCATATTACTAGGCCATATACTAACTGAAACATTGAACAGGATGCTTTATTCACTACTTTTATTAGAGACTAGTTTAAGAAAAATATGTAGATGCGTTTAACAGCTTTCTTGTCCGTTTCAAACATATAGGGACTTTTCTCTCTTCTTCTAATCAAATGAATAACTACTCATCAAGTGGCCTTCCTACACATTAAATCATTGTCACCGTGGATTTGTGTACAGTGCCTTCTTCTTGCTGTTTGAGTTCATTTCCGTGAATGCAAAGCAGTGAAGAATATGGATTTGGAGCCACCTTGTGACAGACTTGGAAAAGACTTTTGGCTTCCCTTCCTACAGGGTGTTACTTTCCAACAAATATATTTTGCAAAAGGCTAACATATGGTGATGCCTGATTTTTATTAATTAAAAGGTGAATGCCTTTATCAAAATACAGTGATTTGTTTCTATGTGCCACCACTGCAATCAACGTAAGTTAACACTCATAATAGCATTTGACACTGAATGATCCTATGAGGTAAGTGCCATCATATCTCCATTTTAAGGATTAAGCAACAATGTTAGTCATATTTCCATTACTGCGACAAATTACCTAAGATGAGCAACATGAAGGATTTATTTTGGCTCATGGTTTTAGATGTTCAGACTGTAGGTTCTTGGCCTGGTTGCTTTGGGTCTGTGACAAGCCAAAACTTCATAGCAGGAGCACGTGGTGGGGTGAACCTGTTGATTTCATGATGCCCCCATTGATCTAACTTCCTTCCATAGGCCCCTCCTCTTCAAAGTTCCACTACTGCTCAATAGCTTTACCAGTCTGATGACCAAGATTTTAATATATGGCCTTTGAAGACTTTTAAAATTCAAACAACCATAATAGCAATTAAGATTTAGAGAGAATAAACAATTTGGTCAAACTCATGCAGAGAGCAAGTAAGATTTGAGGAAGGCTCAAAATATTCCACTGGAAATGGGCGTGGGGCAGGGTGGCAGTGTTCTGCATGAAAGTACAAAAATTATATTAATGTATTAACAAATAAATCAACAAGTTTAATATTTAGTATAATTTTAAAGCTTTAAATTTCATTTTATGAGCATATTCTGAATTGGAGACTTTTTTAGGAAACAATATGAAAATCTTGGAAATATGAAAGAATATTATAAGAACTAATATATTAGTACTCCTATTATATCAGGCTGTCTTATACTACTATAATAGAATACCAGAGACTGGGAAGTTTATAGTCAACTGAGGTTTATTTCTCACGGTTCTGGAGACTGAGAAATGCAAGATTAAGAGGCCCCATCTGGTAAGTTTCTACGTGCTGCATTCTAAGATGGTGGAAAGCAACACATGGCCCAAAGAAAGAAAGAAAGCAGCTGATTTTGGACTTTTTAAGGATCCCTCTCCTGCAATACTGAACCTACTATCTCAATAATGGCATTAACCCATTCATGAGAACAGATCCCTTTTGATGTAACTACCACTAACACACTTTCCACCTGTAAGTGGGATTAAGGTTTCAATATATGAACCTTGGGGTTCATATTCAAGCCATATCACTTATGGTCTTACTCTTGACCTTTAACTATGTAATATTAAACAGAATTTTTCAGTTTTGTGCTTAAAAAGAAGCAGACATTATTCAGTTTAAATTAAAGCTAAAATCTTCCTTGAATTATGCATCCTTTAATTATTCCTTTGGGTATATTGGGCAATATCTTCAAAAGTAAAATTATTACTTTTTCTCTGTGCTGTATTCTGTATTTATTTTTCTTTTGTGTGTGTGTGGGGGGCGGGGACTGGGGATTGAACCCAGGGGTGCTCTACCACTGAGCCATATCTTCAGCCTTTTATTATTATTATTATTATTATTATTATTATTATTATTGAGAAAGGATTCACTAAATTGCTGAGGCTGGCCTAGAACTTGCAATCCTCCAGCCTCAGCTTCCCAAGTCACTGGGAGGACAGGTGTGAGTCACCATGCCCAACTGTAGTCATTTCCAGTGCTGGCATCTTGTATTAGGTAAGGAGTTCCACTGCCCAGATCCCCTTTTGAGGAAGATTCTGCTGTTTCAGCAGCAGAGAGCTGTATTGCCCAAGGTCACACCCTTCCTAGAGTAGTCTGCTTCTGTTACCCAGTAGGGATAAGGCCAGTTACTTCAGCTTTATTCAGGGGACAACAGTAGTTGCTCTGGGTGGTCTTTGTCAGATTTACATTACAATTTGACTATTCTCTCCCAGTCTGCTATCCTTCCCCTTTCTTTCCTAGGTTTTAATCCCAATTAATATCTTTAACACCAAAATTCATTTCATAATCTTCTTCTTGAAGATCCAATCTGTGACAATATTTTATTTAATGATCTAAATCCTGGTTCAAGAGTTTTGAAGTTTTTCTTACCTTTTGTGGAAGTATCCTAGCCAGGCGTGTGATAAAAAAAAAATTGTGATAATAAAATGTTAGGAAAAATATAATGCAGAGGATTTGCAATGATCATACTCTTTTTTATTTTAGCATTTAGGTTTTTCTTTTTCTAGACCTCAAGAGAAGTAAATAGGAATTGGGTGTCAACTCGGCTGGATGAAAAGATGCCTAGAAATTGCTAGAACACAATTTTATAAGTATTTGTGAGGTTGTTTCCATAGACAATTGGCATGTAGGTGAGTGAACTGAGGGGAATATCTGTCCTGATTATAGGCAGCACTGTCCAACAGGCGGGGCCCCAGATGGAACAAGAGGGTGAAGAGGGGCAAAGCTTACCTGGGAATGTGTGCTTAATTCTTCTGTCCCCCCAGTGACAATAGACTCCAGATTTTTCAACCTTTCAACACAGACTCACACCAGCAAATCTCTAGAGGGTTTCCAAGATGTCAGCCTTGGACAGGGGCTGCACCATTGGTCCCTCTTTGAGGGACTTCCAGCTTCTTGGACTGAGTAGCTACTGGTTTCCCCAGCTCTCCAGCCTGAATGGTTACTATGGGACTATCCAATCTCTTAATGTATAAGCCAATGTAATAAATCCTCTCTTATAATTATTTGTATACTCTATTGGGTCTGTTGCATTAGAGAACCCTTACGAATACAATCAGATTCTCAGCAAGGTGAACAGTTTAGGAGGGGACATGGTAGCTAAACATTTTTAGCCCTAGCTATCCAAAAGAAGTATGGAGACTTCCAGTCCTGTTTTTTTCTCAGAACTTTTTTTTTATACTATGACAATTGTTAGACATTCTGACAAAGAGATTCTATAATAATTATATAGGCCTACTGTTTTTTAATAAATTATCTCAGACCATTGGTCTCTAACAAAATCAATTCTCCACGGTTTGTAATTATCTTGAGTTACTCAATGTTATGGTCTCATGCTTCCCTTATACACATCCAGTATCTTTGAATGTATATTAGGGTTATATACTGTGACACTAGCAGAAAGATTCCTCTCCAATCTGCGCTGTGGTTTCCCAGCTACCATACCTTTCCCTAAGTAAAAGCTACTTTTTTTCCAATTCATAAGGTTTTTGGTAACAATACCCAAGAGAGAAAAGGAGTGGACATTACTTTTATTTTTTTTCCTCATCCCTATCTTTTGTTTAGGTAATTCATTCTTATTAGCCTACTGGGGCACTAATGATGATGACACTAATTTAGTGCACTGAAGTGGGCTTTTAGTCTGTATGGATACAAGATTGGCTTGACCCATGGAAAGGGATCCAACTACTCACCATCCCAAGACCTTAATCTGTTGTCTGTATTCATTTCAGTGCCTCCCACCAGGACCAGGGCCTCAGGGATGACTTTATAGTCTAGTCCTGTTTGTTTGTTTGTTTAATATGTTTCTAATATTGCCTCTCTCCTCCTTAAATTCATATTATTAATATCAAAAATTGGTATAAGGTATTCAGTCAACATTCTCAATCTAATTAATTTTCCACAAAACACTTAATTTCCATCTTTTCCTACTTATTCTAAGTGACCATACCTTGACAAATTCTCCATTTTACCTGCACTGCCTGCAGCAATAACTTTCTGGCATCAACAAAAGAAATAGATTTATATACATTCATTTAATTAATATATGTGTATTTTGATTATATATAACATATAATGACTATATTTTTATAAATTTTATATAATGTATATATTTCATATAAATTTATACATATTATACATTGGTATCTAATACATATATATATATAAATTTTTTAATTTTAGGCAATTTAATGGCAAGTATGAATTTCTATAACTTAAAAAAAATTTCTGTAATGATAACATACAAGAAATAAAATACTTAAAATTTTGATCCATTTCAGCTTTGATTAAAAAATCCAAAAAGATATTTGAGATATATCTTTGAAACCAGTTTTGAACTATGGTAATCACTTTATATGAGCTTAAACATATTATCAATGTGCAATCCATTGAGCCACAGAGCCAGATTATTCAAATATTTTCAACCAAACTGCCCCCAAAATTCAACCTGGTAATTTTAATTATAAATATTATATTTATATATACACACATAAGTCTGCATATATATGTATATATGCACATATATATGATAAAGCAAAGTCAATCGTGATAATTATATTGGGGTTTTATTTATTCAATATGTTTTTATATTTTTTCATTGGTATTTCAACATGGTAAATTACATTGTACAATTTTCATACCTTAAATCAACTTGCACTGCTTGCTATATTTTTAAATTACTGATTTTCAGGGTTTTAGTACTATATTTTTTTCAAGAAAATTTTCACTTATTTTTATAATTGAGATTCACCTGAAAACTTATTTTCTGAAACAGTTCTGATGCAGTCGGAGACCCTCACAAAAAACAGATCTTTGGGATTAAGGGATTAAAATCTCTCAGGGAAATAACACAGCCACAGCACACTAGCTCTCAGTCTTATGGAGTTAACAGCCATGCCAGAAAAATAGGAGTAGAAAGCTACAGGAATAAGATAACACTCCAGGAGATGGGAGGCTTGAGAAGTTGGCTCAGCTTTTGAGATTATGTGGTCAGCAGAAACACCACAAAGCTGGAGCCAAACAAAATAAAATCATTAAGATAAAGCCACTGACCTAGGGAAACAGTCTGTCCTGTTCTGAAAATAATATTTGGGGTTTTCCCAGATGATAAGGAGCAACTGCAGATGGTGAGGGGCAAACACAGGCATAGCACAGTCATCAGAGTAACCCACAACCACCTTTACCTTATTAGAGTAGCAAAACGCACACCCTTAGGTGAAGACTTAAGGTGGAGGGACACACGGGTCATATGAAGAAGCACAAGGAAGAGCACAGGTGCACCTATAACCCCACCTCTCCATGTGATGAGATCAAGAAACTGGGGCCCTGCTACCTTGCAGATGCCCCCAAAGCTGTACACCTTTGTACTCTGAGCAGGCCTGACACTTGGTCAGTGCTATTTCTCTTCTGGACAAGCTGAATCCTCCTCCAAGGAGGAGCTTGGTTCCTGTTATGCTGTTTCTCTACCTGATTCTTCTGGTACACAGCACAAAAACCCACTGTACCGGGAACAGTTCTCGTCAGTTTTTGATATTGAAGATATACTAGTCATAAGTAATAAGTTGTAGAAGGTTCTACCATTTTAAAGAGGGGGACAAAAAGGGGAAAAGGCTAAGAACAAAAAAGTCAAAGTCAAAATGGAAAAAAAGGAGCCTCAGCCACCATCCTTAGTAAGAAGGCCTCTAAGTGGAGATGCTTAGGCCAAGAATGCAGATATGTTTTTTAGCAGGACTGGTGGGGAAGTAGGAGTTTGAGGGAGTGAATAGTCCTTTACAGAAACTCCCTCCACAAAACAGTAGTGCACGAACTATACACCCAATCTATGTGGGGAGGCAGCGTCCTCCCATGAGGCCTTCTCGGCAGACCTGTCCCTGCCTATGGATGAACCTGAGAAAACACACTTTCACTTTGGTTTGCAGCCAGATTCCTCAACTGCTAACTACCAGCCCAGAATCCTATCACACACAGTTCTTGATTTGAGGGTTGGTTATGATTTTGAGTCATGTAGTGTAAGAATGTAGATGACAAATTTATGTGATGGCTCACATGTCTCTAAACATTCTCAGGCAAGAGTATTTTTTGTCCTTTCACTTATCTATGTTCAATGCAGACAATTTTCCTTGCACAACCTGCAATGACTAGATCCCAGAAATTAAGGGTAAAGGCTTTCATGTTTAATCCTTTATGAGGGGTGCTAATATTATTAGATTCCCTTTAAGGCCCTGGACATTGTCTTATTGACTCATATCTGAGAGGAATGGAAAATTGGTGCTAAACATGTGATACACTTAGTAATTGCCCAGCTTCAATACTCTGTTTACCTCATAAGTCTTCCTTTTGATTTTAAGAGTTTACTGATGGAATCAGAAATATTTTAAAATAATTCTCAATATAGCTTTTAAAGTTATTTATGGAGACCATGCTTGTTCCACTTGATGGAAATGAAAATTTAATTGTGTATCATATTGAGACAGGGGCAAAGGACCAGTAGTTGATTATCAAAGAAAAGGAAAAGGAAATGAGAGATAGCCCTTTCCTTTCAACTGGTTGCTAACACCTCTGGGAGAAAGGAAGGATCACACTTTCCAACAAAAGGGATTACCCCCTGAGGCTACTCTTTCCTTCCTTTCTTGAAAGAAAGGAAGTGAGGGTCTATAAAAATGTAAGACACTTGGCATTATATTCTCCAACTCCAGCCATTTACCTGCAAATGCCATGATTTTATTCTCTTTTAATGCTGAGTAATATTCCATTGTGTATATATAAATGCCAAATGTCTTCTCTGATATAAGGATGCTGATTCATAGTGGGGATGGAGAAGGGAAGCATGGGAGAAATAGAACTTTAGATAGGGCAAAGGGGAGGGAGAAAAAGGGGGACCATATCCTGGTAGGAAAGATGGTGGGATGAGATGGACATTATTACCCTAACTGCATGTATGAAAACACAAATGGTGTGACTCTGCTTTGTGTTCAACCAGAGACATGAAAAATTGTGTTGTATTTGTGTAATACGAATTGAATTGCATTCTGCTGTCATATATGACTAATTAGAATAAATAAAATAGAATAAATTTTTTAAAAAGAATAAAGAGAAAATTATTAGCATATAAAAAAAAAAAAGAAAAAAAGCAAGACACTTCCAGTCCCACAGGTACTAGCTCTGGGTCCCAGGCTCTATCTACTCCAGAGAAGTCTCTAGATCTTGCTCTTGCTTTCGCTCTCACTCTGATCTGTCTCTTAAATAAAATTTACTTTCTACTTTTGCCTCAGTGTTTCTCAGGTGTTTAATCTTCTACACTGGGGGAACAAGAACCCAATCCTGACTTGCAAGACCAATATCAATATTTCCTTAAAGCATGACAGTATCCACTCTTACAACCTATGGAAAAGTTAGTTTATCTTTAGGATATGAAAAACATGTATGAAGAAAAGTATTGTTCTGGTTATTGAAAATGGTTACTAATTCAAGTATACCCCTTAATCTTTTCCACTCAATCTACTTAGGACAGTATCTTATCTGAGAGAAAGTATATATATATATATAATGAGACCCTTCCCCAAGGTCAAGAATCTGCCCCCAAACTTTAGGGAAAGTATATAATCAAACTGAAGAGGAGTCAGATTTCAGGAAGAAGTGATCTGTTTGAAGTCCATTTGTCAGTAGAAGTTACCACATGGCTGTATTTTTAAACCCTGATTAACCATATATGCAATCTCATTAAGCTGTCTTAAAATAAACAATAGGAGGAGGCAGCAGTGAGGACAAGGAAACTCTTCAAGTGCTATGGATCCACAGTCATCAGAATCCCTAGCATAATCAACATCCTCGCTAGTCTAACAATGTCTACATCATACCAACTTGCAATCTGTATGGTACTGTTCAGGTGTCCTGAGGTAGCAGTATAACAGCATGGTGTTTAGAACTAAATATCCTGAGGAGACTCAATATTTACTTTTCGTTTGAGCTTCTACATGGCTTTACTATTCAACTACTACTCAGATACATTATTAATTATATAACAAGTTGCTGAACCTCATTGAGCCTCAATTTGCTCAATAGTAAATAATGAGAATACAATATACTTCATGGCCTTATTATGAAGAATTAGCAAGCAAACTGTGATACAAACTGGATGCATAATAAATGCCAGTAAATTTGCCCTGAGGATCTTACAGCTAGAGGATTTCTTTTCTTTACCTCATATGTGTAAATTTTGTTTGCTTATATCTGGCTCATAAACTCATCCTCATTTGCATCCCTTTACCCCTACCACTCAGAGGGAAGAGAGCTAACTCCTGCTGAGCATAGTCATTGGTTGATCCATAGTTTGAAGTCAGCCTAAGAACAAATGCTTTTGACTTTTTTTTTTTAATGCTTGATGATAAGAACTTGAGTTAGAAAACATTTGACCACTGAGAGACTCAAGTATATAAATTTATAAATTTATTCTGGTGGAATTCTGTATTTTTTACATAAAGGTTTTAAAAATTCATAGAAGATTTTAAATTTCATAATTTAAAATGTGATAGATAAAATAAGAAGTGATTACCAAAAATTTGCAGTTACCATGAAAGAAGGAAGGGAGAAAAGAGTGAACAAGACAGCACATAGAACAAACATGTTTATTTCCAAACTTCCAAAATGGAAAGGGGAAAGACATTGGATTTAAAGTGGAATAAATAAAATTCAGTTTGGACAAAATATTCACTTAAATAAGATAATAATGACCTATGATACATTTGAAATAATTTTGAGCAATTACTGTTGAGAGAGTCTTTACTATTTTGTTTTTCAAATCTAATGAAACTATGTTAGGAATGGTGCTCTAGCACAAGGGTCTAACAGTTCAAGCCTTAAATGAGTGAAAACAAAAGACAGAGTAAGCAAAATACGAGTAAAGACAGAGCAGCAGCATTGAAAGTTCCCTAATATAACATTATTAAGTATCTAAACTAAATATAAATATTCCACCAGGTTATTAAAGTATTTTCTTAAAATAAATATAAAATAAATAAAATAAAATATTTTCTTTCTACTTTTCTATATCAGCATGCAGTATCTCTATGTGTGTATGTTATATAATTTTTTAATTAATTTGCATTTGAAACTGATATTTTATATGACTCTTTAAAAACAATTCAAAACAGTTTTACATGGACTTTCAATACTCCTGTGTGACAGATGTGCCACATTTCTATACCAGTTCAGAAACATAGGAGAAATTAAAGGTTGGTTTTCAGCTCCACAAAGTAGTCAAAGCTGTTTTCTTGGTTTGGTGTCCCATAAAAGCCACCAGATATGGATCACAGTATAAGCTGCCTATTTTGGAAGCAATTTTGGAATTTGTGAGAAGGGTTATGTAGTGGAAAGAGAAGGCAATCAGTGAAGTATCAGGCAAGGGACTGCTGGGAATTAATCAGAGCTTCCTGGATATGTTCAGTACATGCCTCAGTATTGTCCCATCTAAGGAAGGAAGCTGGAACACTTAACACCACTCTAGTGGATAATTAGTCAAAGTTCGCTTCTAAGGAAATTAATTTCCCAGAATTTTCATCCTGTGGCCCTGGTTGTATAACAAACTCTGGTGGCTGGAGGAAGTCCTTTGAAGAAGAACCTGTGAGCAAGCACTGAAGTGGTACAGATGGAATGAAATGGATCAGGGACCACAGCAGAGGCTACAACTCTGAATTTTGTTTACTTAAAATTTTGTTAGCATATTCACTAAGGAATTTGAGGGAACTATAGAATAATTGCCCTTATAAATTTTTATTATTCACTTTTTTCTCATCCCTAAAAATGAAACAAAAAATTGTAAATTAAGAAAAAAATAAAGAATTTTTAGGGGGGTATCAGGGATTGAACTCAGGAGCACTCAACCACTGAGCCACACTCCAGCCCTTTTTTTGTATTTTATTTAGAGACAGGGTTTCACTGAGTTGCTTAGCACCTCACTTTTGCTGGGCCTGGCTTTGAACTCAAGATCCTCCTGCCTCAGCCTCCAAGCCACTGGGATTACAGGAGTGTGCCACTGTGCCTGGTGAGAAATTTTTATTATGCTTTTTTTGAGAAATTATTACTCTTTGAGGTTTACTGTTTTTCTCTACATTTTCAGTTATTTAGAAAGAAAAAATGTTCCTGCTATATTTTCTGTTTAAAATAGCATACATAAAATTATTGAGCTTACTTTTCTTAATATTCTCTATTAGTTCTATGACAAAGAATTTTAATTGAGGAAATGAACTCACCTCCTCAGAACTATCTGGCAATCTTCCATCTGCAGGTCCAGGCAGAATTCTCTTCATGAATAAAATTCACACTAAAAAGAGAAAGAGACTATTGAGATTGTTTATCTGGTTTAAGATTTCCATTTGCCATTAAATCATGGTCCTTTGATGCTGTGGTAAATTGAAGATCTCAAGAGGATGTCTTCCCAATTTTCTCAGAGCCCCAGGTACCTCACTTATAAAGGCCAGTGGATTCCAGTATCATAGTGAAGTGGATTCCCCAGGTACCTATAGTCAGATTGCTAGGGTGAGCCAACATGCACCTAGATCTGCTTCACTGGAAGTAATTCTCAATTTGAATTTAGTTACCACTTCAAAAACTTTCTCCTGCTTCTCTAATTGCTCTAACTCTGCAGAATGTCAGATTAGCCAGTTTCCCGAAGTGCATTTCAAGATCTGCTTATATCAAATAAATGGAAGGTTTGTTCCAAAATTCAGAAACAAAGGGGCCACAATAGCTAAAGGGAGATGGATGATAGAGAGTACCATGTTAAATTTCACAGACAGACATTTTATCTTGATGTTATTTTACCTCTGTATACTCAGTACCTATTCTACATTTGCAGGAGCAAAATAACTAAGCACTTTTGATAACGTTTTCATGATACCTTAATGTTTATAGTCTGATCCAGTCTGAATCATTCTTAGTTCTTTGATAAATTTGGCATGGAAAAGTGTGAAGAATGTGTTGGATACACAAGCTTCTACTCACACTTGGCACAGTAGCAGCAGTAAAAACAGAAATGGATAAGAGATGAATTTTACCAAAGGGCACAATTCTACTAGATATTTTTTAGACTCAAACATGGTGATTTTGAGGATCCTGGGAAATGTCTTAATTTTAAGAAACAAGTGACTACAGATAGCAGACCTAACATTAGGCTAGCCCTTGATATTAATTGTCTTTCTTACTGTTTTGAATAACTTCCTATATAAAGAATAATATTTATAGTTTTTAAAGTTAATATTGAATTTCCATATGGCATTTTTTTCTATTTGATTTTGGAGTTCTTATACTGTGAAAATACAATGCTATTTAGAGGAGGGAAACTTTAATTTCATCAACAGAGAAATTACCTTTAGAAAGACTAAATAGAACATTGAGTATGACATAGAAATACTCCCAAACCAAACATACAAATAAGCAAACAAACAAAAAACTTCAGTGTTGACAAAAGAAAAATACAAATAGGGAAGCCTTATGCTAAAACCACACTATTTGTGATAAGTAAAATTCTCTGGATGGTCTAGGGGTCATCAGGGGTCTTCAAAACAGGAAATTATTATTGTCTGAGTCTTTATCAACAGAACACTGAGTAAAAAGATGCAGGCTTTCTGGTTCACTGTTAATAAGCAGTAATCACCAACTGCACACTCCCAATGAAAGATATTACTCATTAATGGTTATAAGATACGTCATGATTTATAGGTCTTTCAATTTGGCTAACATTTGGACATATAAAATATATGTGTTATCAAACAAGCTCTGCATTGTATTAATCATGCCTACATAAATTCAAACATTTTATTTAATGGTATAGACATGGGAATAAATAATTTAAAATTTAACACAAATCAGGACTGACTTAGGCATTAGCCATAATGCCTATAGGACCTGGGGCCCACAATAATTTTAGAGGCCTATGAACATTTTTTTGGTGGGGGGACTGGGGATTGAACCCAGAAGCACTTTACCACTGAGCCACATCTCCTGTCCATTTTGATGTTTAATTTGAGGCAGGGCCTCCCTAAGTTGCTTGAGGCCTCACTGAGTTGCAGAGCCTGTCCTCAAACTTGTAATCTTCCTGCCTCAGTCTCCTGAGTTACTGGGATTACAGGTGTGCACCACAGCACCTGGCAAAACATGCTTAAATTTTGCCTAAAACAGAGAAAATACATGTTGAAGTATTGTGGTGGAAGGGTTTCACAATGGTAAAAGTATCCAGGGCCTACAGAAGATATTTTGCATTTTGCAGTCCTGCCAACATTAAATGAATAGAAGTAGAGGGTTTTGTTTTGTTTTGTTTTGTTTTTAATAGGCAAGTCTCTAAGCATTTTGGATAGCCTTGCTTTTTGCGAACATTGTTAGATAAAAGAAAACATTGATTGGAACATTGTTCTACCTCACACAGTGTGAAACTGCCAAGAGAACAGTTGAGCAGGAGCCATTTGGGAAGTCATGTTAGGCTGGAGCTATTTTTCACTCAGTTTCGCACAGCCTCAGACACCAGTCTGCTTGATGTTCTCTGAGGACTGTGCAGGCTGGAGTGCTCCTGAGACTTTTAAATGATTGCAACACTAAATGTTTGTGAGCCTTCATCCTTGCACTGCATTACTGGAAATTACTCAAAATCCAATATGCACCCTGCACTTTGCACCTGTACCCGAACTCACTCTGACACAATTAAATGCTTCATGGTCTTTTAACTATTTTTCACAAGCTTAAAGTTTAACCTGATTTAGTATAATATTAACTAGATTGTTCAATGTACATACCTCTCAGTTTGATTGTTTTCATAATTTATATCCATAATTTTAATAATATTTATATTTTGAAATGACTTTAAAATTATAAAAGTTTAAGAAGAGTATAAGAATTCCAGAATACTTTTACCCAGATTTCCCAGCATTTCCTAAGAACAAGAAAATTCTCTTATGAAACATGAGTATAATTATCAAAATTAGTAAATTAATGGTGATATAATAGTAATTAATTCATAGTGCTTATTCAAATTGTGACAACTATCTCATCAATTCCCCTTATATAGATGGATGAAAAGCTGGTTGAATGAATGGTTTGGTTGGTAGGTAGGTAGGTAAGTAGATAGATATAGATAGATAGACAGATAAAGATAGGGGATGAACTGTCCCAGGATTCAATTCAAGACCGCATAGGGAATTAATTTGTCTTGTCTCTTTAGTCTCCTTTATCCTGGAACATGTCTTCAAACTGAATTTGTCTCATGTTTCTTTATGATTTGATTTGTTTGAGGTAGTGATACCACAGGATGATTTTTTTTTTTTTGTACTGGGAATGAACCCAGGGGTGCTCTACCCTGAGCCACATCCCCAATCCTTTTGATTTTAGTTTCAGACAGGGTCTCACTAAGCACCTTAGTACCCCACTAAATTGCTGAGCTTGGCCTCAAACTTGTGATCCTCCTGCTTCAGCCTTCCTAGTCCCAGGGATTACAGGTGTGTGCCACCTCACTTGGCTCTATATTGTGTTCTTTTCAATGTGTTGTATCAGGATATATTCCTATCTCTGCATACATAAAGAACAGATAAAGGAATTTCCCCACAAGAAATAGAACATAGAAATACCAGTTTATGCTTTAGGAGGATAAAAAAAAAATTGGTAAGAATGTTAGTTTCTTAGGACTAGCGTAACAAAATACCAGAGACTTGGTGGCTTGAACAATAGGAATCTATTTTCTCATAATTCTGGAGTCCAAAAAAAAAGGAGGGGGGTTTTGATAAGTTTAGTTTCTTCTGAGGGCTTTCTCCTTGGTTTGCAGAGAGCTGCTCTCTGGTTGTTCCCTCTGTGTGCATGCATCCCTGGTACCTCCTCTTCTTCTTACAAGGTCACCAGTCAGACTGGATTAAAGACAACCCATGTGACCTACTTTAACCTTAATTGTCTCTTTAAAGATCTTATCTCCCCAAACAGTCACATTCTAAGATGTACTGGGGGTTCAAACTTCAATGTATGAATTTTTAGGGTAAAAAATTCAGTCCATAACACCAAGTGAATCTTCTTTGCTCAGCCCAAAGATGAACCACTGTTGTTCATCTAGTTCTGCAAGACTGGCTTCAATGCCCGGGTATAATAAGCAGAACATCTCTTGAAGTAGTTACAATCAGTAAATACTTAATTTTGATCAGTGCCTTTACTCTTTTCCCAGACTCAAGTAACGAACAGGTGCTCACAGAAGCCACGTGGACACAGGGTGGAGTAGAGGTGGGTAGGGAGAGTGTAAATGTATATTAATTTGCTCAGGAAAAGCAAAGCAAATGTTTATTTTCTAAATATTTAGTTCCTGATGTTTTTGACTTTTTGATTTTTTTCTGAACCTAATTTATTCACTAATTCAATAATGTTATTTAATAAAATGAGTATTATTAATAATTTAATTAACAGTTTTTCAGCATGGGATGGACCAACACTGGTTCCTGTTGTTAGTGTAACTGTGAATAGGATGTTTCTTCCTTTGTAGATCTTGCGGTCCAGTGAGGCTATGAACAGGCAGATAAACACGCAGCTTGTGGAGTGTTATGGCATAGGCAGAGGGCTCAAAGGAGCACATAGACAGGACTTCTCCCCTGTCTTGGAGGGCTTGATTTAGAAACTGAGCATAGAGTTTTTAAAGGGGGGAATTTTTAAAGGAGAGCCAGAATCCTAGCCTTTGGACCCACGTGCTCTTTCCTTCAGAAACTCTGGGCCTGCTGCAGAGGCAGCTCTAGCAAGAGAAGTCATTGGATGGGCTGCAGGTCACTTATTCACTTTTCATGGAGAAAGGTCATCCCCAAAATTTGAACCTTCACCCATTGAAGCTATCAATCTTATATCTGGATCCTCCCATATATGACATTGCCTGTATTTTTTTAAGCATTACTGTCATTATTATTCTTAATGTAATAATGATTATTACTGTTCATTTTCCAAGGGCTTAGGAAAAAATAAGCAGCTGCCAAGGTAGTTAATGACGGGGTGTTTCCACAAAGTTCTGTTTCACACATTAAAATACAAATAGCCAGGGCATCAAATGCTCTGAGTCAGCGAAGCAGAGACTAGGGCTGGACAGGCACTGGACGGAGCTGGGTAGCCAGTCATAGGCCTCAAACTTTCTCCTCCACTGTTCACTCACTTCTACCAAATGAAATTTCTACAATGCAAATCTAGCTATGCCTTTCCCTGGCTTTATCTTCAGTGTCTACCCATGTGCCATTCTCTTCTGGATAGAATTTACAATTCTGACCGTGATAACGATTTTTGTCTACTTGTCCCCCCATCCTCTTCAGATTCTTCTCTGGATCTATCTGTCCCTCCACCCACCCTTAGCTTTAGTCTACCAAATTGTCGTACCTTTTGAGTCTTTGCTCATCTGACTCTCTCTATATGGAATATACTTCCCCTTCTTTATACAATCTTTATAATTCAATCAAGGTAGTGTCACTGCTTGGATTACTTCCTGTGAGCTCATTAGTTCAACCTCCACCTCCTTACATAGGTTAAGATAATATGGTCTACTCTCCCTAGCCTAGAAGCTCTCCTGTAGCCAACTGTACTTATCCCTAAGTGATTTCTTAAATTTTTACCTCTTAAAAAATAGAAACTGAACCTGAATCCCAAGCACCTCACAAATACAAAACATTCAAGAAAAATCTGCTGAATGAAGTTAGTCTCTCACAGTCATTCTGGCTGAGCAGACAGGAGTTCCTGTGTCCAAGGCTTATTTCCTTCTCTTGGCCCCATTCTGACCTCAGTATGCCTGACACATGACTCACTAATTCCTGGACAATGTCATTAATTCACATGGCTAGAAAGCTCTGGCCTCCTTTGGAATTCCCCAAGGATTTCAGAATCTCCCTTTTAAATCCCTTTCCCTAAGCATTTCCATACAGATGCTGCCAGAGGAAAAAAAGTTATTGGACATCTTTAGACAAAAGTTAAATCAAATATGTCCTGCAAAAAATTTGCTTTAAGGAATTACAAAAGAGGAAATCAAATGAGACTTGGCTTACAAATTTGATGAAATAAAACTTTTTCAAATTTTAATATAGAAAACAGGAAATTGGTTTGAGTTGGAGATTCAGAAAGACAGATGGAAATCTATGTGACTAGTTCAAAATACCACTTTAGTGCCAAGGAGAGAAAAATCTCTTCAAATTTAAGCTAACGGAAGCTTCATAATACCATTACGATGACGTAGGTAGGCATGATTCACCATTTTGGCTATATAACAGAATCTTCTTATGCTTGTCACTGTTACTAGTTACTAATGTCACAGTTACTAATCAAAAGGAGGAACATTTTTACATAATTTAAGCAACAACTGCTAATCATATGGATCAGAAACTTATTACAGTCAGAGGTGAATGTACCATGAAGCAGATTAACCCCTTGCTAGTTCAGGAGTTTGTCAAGGCCTTGGGAGGGGCCCTAGTAATGTGCTCATGTGCTCATATCCTTTTTAAATATATTGATGTCATACATTTTAAGCAAATTGATGAGGATTGCTTTTTCTCTCTGTCTCACTTCCAGTTCCCTTCTTGGCACTTCTCCTTATATTGGGTGATGCTGGAGTAGCTGTATTTTTGATATTTGGCTAAGGGGAAGTTGAGTTGAGGATACTCATATTTGGGTTAGGTTTAGTGATAAATATTGGTTCACAGTCATGTTATGAATGGTTCTGTTTTTATTAGATCCTAGAGTGAGAATTGCATCTAGGAGTACACCTTTGTTCACTGTGTGCAATCACCCAGCTTCCTGATGCTGAACTCAGAATGGGCCCTAAGGTATACACTCCAAAATGACTTTGGTATGGGAAAAACAAGCCTCCAATAGAGATAGCTGAAAGCTAGTCTGAGAAAAATTCTTTCTGTCATCAGAGTGAAAATCCATAAGCAGAGTATTGAGCTAGCATCAATCCTAGACAAAATAAACCCTTCCATTTCAGAAATATACTCAACAATTGGATTACAATGTTTTCTTACTTTTCCCCCTATTTAATTGGAATGATCATATTTGACTGGAATTTAATCATGTTACATAGAATCTATCAGAAGACCTCTGTTTGCAGAGGATGCTCCTGTAGTAAAGTGGACACACAGGGGGTAAATTTGTATGTGAAGTTGCATGCTTTATGCACCCAAGTATTTAATAATAGCTAATTTTTTCATTGATAAAACCCAATGTCATTTAATATCATAATTTCCATCATTAATGTACAAGAGCATTTCTTTTACATTACAGATTAACAGATACTAGAGACACAAAGAGCAATGCTATTAGAGGAGCAGAGAAAGTTTGGGAAATGACTCTCTGAAACAAAAGCAAGATGCTCTCTATTGACAGCCAATGGATTCCTGATTTCTGTCAACTGAAGGCACCTTTGCATACACAGAGCTCTCTCACAGTGGAGGAATCGCCCACTTTACCTCCTACCATCTTCTGGTAGGGTGGTCATCTGCTCTGCATAAACTTATACGTCACCATTAGGATACACATGAAAGTTGAGCTGCATGCTGACTTGGGAGGCATTCATAATCATAATGTCTATGGAAGACAGATGACAATGATTTTTATTCTTCATTTTAGTGTCTGGACCTAGAACTAAAAGTTTCTTCATTCCTTCCAATGATTGGAATGAATAGCAGTTATTTGTTTTTTCAATAATAAAAACAAATTTTGATCAGATATTTAAAGGAAAAACTGAAATATCTTTCTATTCTTTGTGTAGAAAATTATCTTAAAAATCATTGTTCATCGCTTCTCGGCCTTTTGGCTAAGATCAAGTGTAGTATCTGTTCTTATCAGTTTAAAAATCATTGCTATATAAAGAGGAAATCACAAGTATGTAACCAAGAATGTAGAGTAGAAGTATTTTAGAGGTGGTGTGGACAGTCTTTTAAACACCTAACATAATTTTGTAAATATAATTTAAGTTCAACACAACAAATAACTTTCAATATAAATAAAACTTGGGAGTGATTTTACTGTTATGGGTGTGCTTTTCTGTTCATCTATCCATCCCAAGGTAGAGCACACAAAGACAAGGATACATGCTGATCTCATTCACTGTTGAGACTTTTCCTTTTTTTTTAAATCCAAGTTGTTGCTGAAAATCCAAATTTACACAAACAGACAATTGTGAATGGTACATTGTGGATAGCAATACACTTTCTACTTTTTTAAAAACAAAAAGAGAGAGAGAGAATTTTTTGATATTTATTTTTTTAGTTTTTGGTGGACATAACATCTTTGTTTGTATGAGGTGCTGAGGATCGAACCCAGGCCTCACGCATGCCAGGCGAGCTCGCTACCGCTTGAACCACATCCCCACCCCATACACTTTCTACTTTTAAAAAAATTCCTTAAGGTTAATCCAAATTTATGGTAAAATTAGTATTAAAATCATTCTTCAGTATAAATGGAGGCCCACTCTGTAATATCTCATTTATGTCTTCATACTCAAAATTGAATGCAATAGTCTCCTCAGGGCTTTGAAAATCAAGTATATCTTTTACCTACATGCTCTTCTTAATCTTTCAAATGATTAAAAGTTTGAAATGGAAAAAGGTAATATCTCTAATTTTGCAATCTTCAAGTTGTTATTGAAAGTTACAATAATGCTGAGAATATATAGTAGCTCTGACAATCATTTTATAAATCTCACTGTTGTAACACTGGTTTCTCACTTCAGAGATACCTACTTTGCTATATCATTGTTTTCGTTTCAGATTTCAACTTACTAAAATGGCCCCAAATATTATTTAAATGTGCTAAATCTCTAATTCAAATATCACCTTTACCTACTTGATGTGACAAACACCACACAGGGAGTTCTTTAATGAAAATCTATTTTGTAATTTGTTATTTTTTTCTCTTTTGTAATTTGTTATATCCTTTTCTTATTCAAAATAAGTGTTCTTTTTGTACCTAATTCTGCATTTTCATTTCTATTCTTTCTTTAAGAGAGGCCTGTGATGGTATGATCTTCAGACTCTATGAAACCTAGATCTGACTTGTGATTTTCGTAAATTTAATGCACAAATTGTTCCACTGCAATCAGGTCTATCTTTAATAAGATGATCTTTGTCGCCTCACATGAAGTCAGAGAGCAGCAAGGTATCCCTCGGTATGGAAGAGCATGGTGTACAGAAGGTGGTCCTGCCTGGATCCAAATCCCATATCTCCATGCTATTCAGTGTGTGACCTTGCTCCTCTCTCTCTTTTTCTCTCTTTCTTTCTCTCTCTTTCTATCCTCTTTCTTTCTGTCTCTCCCTACCTCTCCCCCACCACACACACACCTTATGATAAAACCAAGACAAAACAAGGAATTTTTTCAAAAAGGAGTAAAGGGGGGACCCAACATGGCGGCCGGCGAGGAAGCAGCACTTTCAGTATCTCCACATTAACGGGATTAGAAAGACCCATTAATAAGCCTGGATTCTACCTGCTGAGGAACTTCTAGCAAAATTCTGCTGAAAGGAGACCTGCCGGGAATTAGTTTATTAGAGGTGACAGTTTGTCCCAGACGAGTGAATCTCGGCCATGCGGTGCAGAGGTCCAGTACTGACGGCCGCCGCCAAACGGCCCCCGGCCGCTGCCTGCCCGGCTCTGCAAACGGCCCCAGGCAACCCGGCAAGGCGAGAAGGGTCCCCACCCGGCCCGGCGAAAGGCCCCCAGCCCGCCTGGCGAACACCCCCCCCCC
>NW_026000140.1:3723152-3744289 GCF_001458135.2 Marmota marmota marmota
ATCATGAAATTCATATGGAAAAACAAAAGACGCAGAATAGCGAAAGCAATTCTAAGCAGGAAGTGTGAATCTGGAGGTATAGCGATACCAGATTTCAAACTGTACTACAAAGCAATAGTAACAAAAACAGCATGGTACTGGTACCAAAACAGGCGGGTGGACCAATGGTACAGAATAGAGGACACAGAGACCAATCCACAAAATTACAACTTTCTTATATTTGATAAAGGGGCTAAAAGCATGCAATGGAGAAAGGATAGCATCTTCAACAAATGGTGCTGAGAAAACTGGAAATCCATATGCAACAAAATGAAGCTGAACCCCTTTCTCTCGCCATGCACAAAAGTTAATTCAAAATGGATCAAGAGTTTGATATCAAATCAGAGACTCTGCGCCTGATAGAACAAATGAGCCAAGGACCTGAACAGACACTTCTCAGAGGAGGACATACAATCAATCAAAAGTACATGAAAAAATGCTCACCATCTCTAGCAGTCAGAGAAATGCAAATCAAAACCACCCTAAGATACCATCTCACTCCAGTAAGATTGGCAGCCATTATGAAGTCAAACAACAATAAGTGCTGGAGAGGATGTAGGGAAAAGGGTACACTTGTACATTGCTGGTGGGACTGCAAATTGGTGCAGCCAATATGGAAAGCAGTATGGCGATTCCTGGGAAAGCTGGGAATAGAACCACCATTTGACCCAGCTATCGCCCTTCTCGGTCTATTCCCTGAGGACCTTAAAAGAGCATACTGTAGGGATACTGCCACATCAATGATCATAGCAGCACAATTCACAATAGCTAGACTCTGGAATCAACCTAGATGCTCTTCAATAGATGAATGGATTAAAAAATGTGGTATTTATACACAATGGAGTATTACGCAGCACTAAAAAACGACAAAATCATGGAATTTGCAGGGAAATGGATGGCATTAGAGCAGATTATGCTAAGTGAAGCTAGCCAATCCTTAAAAAACAAATGCCAAATGTCTTCTTTGATATAAAGAGAGCAACTAAGAACAGAACAGGGAGGAAGAGCATGAGGAAAAGATTAACATTAAACAGAGACGAGTGGGGGGAGAGAAAGGGAGAGAGAAGGGAAACTGTATGGAAATGGAAGAAGATCCTCATTGTTACACAAAATTACATATAAGAGTTTGTAAGGGGAACGGGAAAAAAAAACAAGGGAGAGAATTGAATAACAGCAGATGGGGTAGAGAGGGAAGATGAGAGGGAAGGGGAGGGGGGATAGTAGGGGATAAGAAAGGTAGCAGAATATAACAGTCACTAATATGGCATTATGTAAAAATGTGGATGTGTAACCGATGTGATTCTGCAACTTGTATTTGGGGTAAAAAATGGGAGTTCATAACCCACTTGAATCAAATGCATGAAAGATGATATGTCATGAGCTTTGTAATGTTTTGAACAACCAATAAAAAAAAAAGAAAAAGGAGTAAAGACTACTTAAGATACACTTTTGTAAATCATCTAGCCCAGTATTTATTAATAAAATATGCTAAATTAATAATAGTAATGATTATTAAGGTGCCACCAAAATTCAATTATATATTTCACATAAAATAATCATGATTTTTGCTAGACTTACATCTATTTAAAGTGTTATTATAAATGCAATCTCAAATCTGTTAATGTTAGTGTAGTCGCTCGTATATGAAAATAACTGGGATAACTAAAAAGTGGCTTTTTTCAAAATACAAATATTTGAAGAACAATTTGAAAGGAAAGTGACCACGACACTCGGAGCCACCAAGAGATCTTTATCGCGGTGGTGTCTGATCCACCAGAGGAAAAGAGGAGAGAGAGAGAGGGCCTGGCAGGAGAAGGTTTTTATAGCCCTTTGCTGTGCTGCTTAAGTCTAATAGGGTCTCTGGGTCTGTGAGCTGCCTTGTTGGCATACAGTGATTGGGTCACACAATAGTTGCTAAGGGTGTCATCTCTGCCTTCAAGCAGATTGTGCATGGCCTAGGCACGAGTTTCAAATCAAAAACCAACAAGAGGAAGTAAAGGGAAAGGAGCCAAATAATTGTCTCGAGAAGGAAGGGCTAATGAAGGGTGGAGGTTGGGCACTCAGTTTTACCCTACAGCTAACATTTATCCAGCCTGTCCTGCAGCTAACACAATTCTTTCAGAATGCCTCCACTAAACCCCCCTTGGGGAAAAATGTCTTCAATTCCTTGTTTCAGGGAAATGGTATTTCAATAAACACTGTGATCTTCCCATGTAGTGGGCAAGGGCAGCAGACTGACCAGTTAAAAGAGAATAGGCGTATATCAAAATCCTCCAAGTTAGGATCTACTTGCTGCCTGTGATTCAGGATAGCCTCTTGGAATCCTGGTTGTTCCATCTATAAAGAGCTAATAATCCTTTGTGAATTTAGTGTGAGAATCAAATTAATTCATGCATAGAAAAGTCAGGATACTGCCTGGCCCACAAAACAGATCCTCCATATATATTTTAATTGTCAGTTTCTTAACAGCTTTGCCCAGCAACTATTCTTTATCATGACCTCCTCTGTAGCCTAAAGACCCACAAACCTAGACATTAATGTGAATATTAATAATTTCCCACATTTACAAAACAATTTGGATTTTTCATAGTCATCTTTCATTGGTAAAGGAAATGCTAACTGGCTCACCTAAGGTCATACAGCTAGTCAAGACAGAACAGGGCCAGTGGATTTCTTCTTTAGACTCTTTATCCATTCTTTACTCCCTCCCGCACAGCCTTTTGCACAGTATCCAGGGCATATGGCCAACAAGAAGTTCTTTTGAGAAAGGGAGAGTGTGCTGGGTCCATGAATTATGACTTTGGCCTAGAACATTTCAACATAAAAGCCTGAGGCGAGATTTAAAGTCACAAGAGGAAATCACTTCTGTTTTTCTGCCCTCTTCACTACTTCTCAAAACAGGTCTTCACCCAGGTTATCTGACTCATGTCCCTTGCTTCAAGCTTCTGGCTTATCTAGAGCACTGTGAAGCGTCAAGAACCAGAGCAGACAAACCACTAGGAACATCCAGACCCGGGCATACACTGGAGAGTAAAAATGTTTTAAAATCAGAATGTTATAGAAGATAAAATGTGTGTTTGCCAAGGGTATTAATCTATGTTCTCTTGCTATAGTGAAATACCTGAGGCTGAATACTTCATAAAGAAAAGAAACCTATTAGCTCCCAGTTTTGGAGACTGAAACTCCATACAGCATTGCACTACCTTTGACAAAAACCCTGCTGACTGTACTGCCTAACAGAGGATGGCATCATGATGGCAGTGTGTGCAAGAGAGAGATAGCACAAGGCAAAACAAGAGTCTGAGGTTCCATTAGAACTGTTAACCTCTTTTCCAAGGGCATGCCCACAATGACCTAAATACCTCCCACTAGGCCCCACCTCTTTAAGATCATACCACTTCCCAATACTACTACCTGGGAGACTAAGAAACTTAATCTCCAACACATGAATAATTGGGCAACACATTCAAACTATATTCAAAACCATAGCACCAAGTCTGTAGAACAACGCACAGCCAGACACTCCAGGGCAGATGTGTTACTGCGTGGTATAAAACATAAAGATCTTCACTATATCCAAACAGTTCATTACAGATACTAACTTATTTGTTCTTACAGTCTAATCTCCAGTGGAATGTGTCAACTTCTAATTCAGAAATATCAACAACAACAAAAAAATCTTCTGATAAGGAAAAGCTAAGATTATTTGATTTACTCAACAAAGAAGGTACATTGACAGTGTTAATGTCTCAGGAGGCATTAGGGGATCTAGGCTCAAAAGGTTTAACATCATTCTGTCAAGGCAGGGAACTAATTGGAATCAGGAGAAGTTGCTGGCACAACAGTTTAGGATTGGTGGATAGGAGAAGTGAGGGTCTTGACAGGGACCCTGATAATCAAACTTCTGTCTGAGAAGTGAGGTACTAGGCCAGATGAGAAATTTGATGGCCTGGATAAAGTGATGGGCAAGAATTTCCTGCAGCAAGCAGTAAAGTTTTCCTTTGAACTACAGTTTTACTTCTATGTAAGAATTTTCCTGGAATAGAGTTGCCAAGTTGACATAGTCTTAATTAAAAAAAAAAAGGCTCTAGGAATTTGTAGCCTCAACTTCTGGAACAGTTCCTACCATAAAATACACATTGTCTAATTATTTTAAACCCCATGATTAAAACCATGAACGACCTCTGATTATCCTGGTCCTAGGATATGTGGGGTTTGCTGGAAATGTGCACAGATTATGGGGGCAATGTTGTCTCCTTCCATTCAGTTCTAAAACCTTTTCCCATTCTCTCAGGAATATTTAAGCCCTCTGAAAACATGCACACTTTACTGCTGTGGAATACAGGCTTCAGTTTCTGCTTAGAAAAAAACAGTGAGTTAGAGGATTGGAGCTGATAGGCAGAGCCAGTCACCGAGAATTCCTATTTGTTGTCTCTTAATAATAATTTGGGGAACAAAAGAATACCTCCCCAGCCCCAGGACATGTATCATGGGATGCCCAGATTTATGATCCTGGAGGTTAAAAAAAAAAGCCCTCATCTTGTAGTATTTCATTCCTAAAAACTTTACTTAGGCTTAAAAGTACTACACACTGATCTGTCCAGTGAGAACAAACTCCTAAGAATCTATATAATGTATGACAATTGGCTTAATGGTGAAATCAGGAAAAAAAAAAACAATAAGTGAAAGAGAAAATCAGCTAAGGGGAAAAATGTACAGCAGAGGGCCATGGAGATAGAAAACAGAGACACTAGGGAGTCATGTTCATATAGATCATGTTCCTCAGAGCTATAAGCTATAGTACACTGTCAGATTAACTCTCAAAAAGAAAAAAAAAAGAAAGAAAAAGAAAAAAATGACAGATTTGTACCACTTACTGATTTCTGTGGTATAAACACTCTCACTTGGAACAAATTCTTGATACCAATAGTAAATCAGCTAACAATGTTCCTGACAACTTAAAATTAAGTTCTTGTGAGTCCTATGAACTGGCTTGAGCATGAGAGGGCTAAAATTCAGCCTGACCCTGGGAATGATGACTCTCCATTTTAAAATACTTACTTTTTCTAGGGTTTTCTTTTCTCTTAAAGAAATTGTCACTGTTTTACTTTAGGGAGTTGGTGTTTATAGCCTGTTAGTCAGAAGAATATTTTCAACTACAAGCTTGGATAAAGTGAAGTGCCAGGCTCCTCTGTTCCCAGGTTTAGATGATAATTACTATTCCTTCAGTGAACCCTTGCCACTCTGAGATGGGAGGGGTGGGGAGGAAGGCTGGGAGGTCAGTGAAACTGTCTCCCTCTCCTTCTAACCCTGCTCTGGGACTCACTCACAGCTTTCCATCCCAAACCTTGGCTTTTTGTGAAATAGATGCCTCTTGGCCCCAGCTTGCAGAAAAATTGGAAGGCAGACTCTAAAATAAGTTAATATCAACCATAGCCTAGGCCAAAGAAAACTGAAAACATTTGGCACAAAGAAGTCCCCTTCAAGACATATTGTATTTGCATAAATTTGTCAAGGGCCTGATTTTCAGGAGGAAAACAGCATAACCTTGCATCTGTTGGTATCCTGTTGCCCTTTGCAGCCAAGGTCAGGTTGTCTCTCTTCTTCCTTCATCTCTGCTCCTCTGAGTGGACTGAAGACTGGTGCATCTGAGGCTGCTGATGATCATATTCACAGTGGCATATGCTATGTGTGAGCAGCCTAAGTTGTGAAACAAAATTACATTTGTCCAATATTTCAGTTTGTTGAGTCATAAACCTGACAAATAGCTACAGCCCATGAAGCAGTATTTCCTGAGTCAATGCATGTGAGAAACAAGCTGCAGCTAAAGGTTGAGCACAGCAGACACTTGGCAAGATGATCCGACTCCACAGCCTTGCTCTAGGAGATGGATTCCTCCCCCCTCTCAGATCCATGGCATTGTTCCCGTAAATTCAATGCAAATCTCAGACATTCAGGAATGTATCCCAAAACACATGTTGAAACTGCACCTGGTATACAGCCTTCTCTTGCCCCAATGGTGAAAGTGTCCCACAGGAAATGACAATGGCTGTCAGCCTATTAATTCATGAGCAATTTGATTCCTCTTACATGACAAATGCAAGTTAAGAAATAAATTTGCTGCTTTTGAAATTCCAGTATCTTCCAGTACTTAAAAAAACTGAAATAATTAACTTTAATAATGGAAGAGACTTGCTTAAAACCAGACCAAGTTATCTTTCTTTTTTAAATTTTTTATATTTTGTGTATCTTCATACATGTACTTTGGACAAGCAAGGTGAATGGATTAAATTCTTAAACCTCTACAAAATATGGCTACCTCCTAGTGCATAAGTTTTGAGGATACTTTTGAGAAACCGTTAATAGCAAGACAACAATTGTTTTCCCTTAATTCTGTTATATTGTATTATCTGATCAAGAACTAATTATAAAGACAAGGATGTTCACTCTCACCATTCCTGTTCAGTATAGTACTTGAAATTTTAGCCAGGTCAATTAAGCAAGAGAAAAATTAAAACACAGACAAATAGGAAAAGTAGAAGTCAATTTATCCCTATTTGCAGAAGATAAGATTCTGTATGTACATAACCTTAAAGGTTTCACACAAGACTTCTAGAGCTGATAAACAAATTCATCAAAATAGCAGGATCCGAAGTCAATATATGAAAATCAATAGCTTTTCTATGCACCAATAATGAACCTGTAGAGAAAGAAGTGAGAAAAACAATTTCACTCATAATTACTTCAAAAGAACACCTAGGGAAAAATTTAACCAATGAGATGAAAGACCTTTCCATGAAAATTATAGAACACCGAAGAAAGATATTAGAGAAAACCTTAAAAGATGGAAAGCCTTCTATGTTCATGGATATGCAGAATTATATTGCTAAAATTGCCATATTTCCAAAAGCAATCTACAGAGTCAATGCAATTCCCATCAAAATACAAAAAAAAAAATCTTCACAGAAAGAAAAAACAATTCTAAAATTCACATGGAAGCAAAAAAAAAAAAAAAAAAGGGGACCCCAAATAGCCAAAACAAACATGGAAAAAGAACAATGCTGAAGGCATCACAATATCAGATTTCAAAATATACTACAGGTCCACAATAGTAAAAACAGCATGGTACTGGCATAAAAACAGAAACAAAAGATCAAAGCAATAAAGTAGAGGACACCAAGACCAGCCAATGCAGATACTACTGATCTTTGACAAAGACGCCAAAAATATACATTGAAGAAAAGATAGCCTCTTTAATAAATGGTGCTGGGGAATCGGGCATATATATATGTAGAAGATTGAAAATAGATCCCTAGCTCTCACCCTGTACAAAACTCAACTCAAAATGGATCAAAGGCTTAAATGGAAGACCTGAAACTTTATTTTTTATTTTTTTTTTTAATTTTTTTTTATTGGTTGTTCAAAACATTATAAAGCTCTTGACATATCATATTTCATACATTAGATTCAAGTTGGTTATGAACTCCCAATTTTACCCCAAATACAGATTGCAGAATCACATCGGTTACACATCCACATTTTTACATAATGCCCTATTAGTAACTGTTGTATTCTGCTACCTTTCCTATCCTCTACCATCCCCCCTCCCTCCCCTCCCATCTTCTCTCTCTACCCCATCCACTGTAATTCATATCTCTCCTTGTTTATTTTCCCATTCCCCTCACAACCTCTTATATGTAATTTTGTATAACAATGAGGGTCTCCCTCCATTACCATGCAATTTCCCTTTTCTCTCCCTTTCCATCCCACCTCATGTATCTGTTTAATGTTAATCTTTTCTTCCTGCTCTTCCTCCCTGCTCTGTTCTTAGTTGCTCTCATTATATCAAAGAAGACATTTGGTATTTGTTTTTTAGGGATTGGCTAGCTTCACTAAGCATAATCTGCTCTAGTGCCATCCATTTCCCTGCAAATTCTATGATTTTGTCATTTTTTAGTGCTGCGTAATACTCCATGGTGTATAAATGCCACATTTTTTTTAATCATTCATCTATTGAAGGGCATCTGGGTTGGTTCCACAGTCTAGCAATTGTGAATTGTGCTGCTATGAACATCGATGTAGCAGTATCCCTGTAGTACGCTCTTTTAAGGTCTTCAGGGAAAAGTCCAAGAAGGGCAATAGCTGGGTCAAATGGTGGTTCCATTCCCAGCTTTCCCAGGAATCTCCATACTGCTTTCCAGATTGGCCGCACCAGTTTGCAGATCCCTAGCTCTCACCCTGTACAAAACTCAACTCAAAATGGATCAAAGGCTTAAATGGAAGACCTGAAACTTTAAAAGCGCTACAAGAAAAAACAAGGAGAAAACTTCAGGACACAGGCACAGGCAACAGATTCCTAGATAGGACTTCAATGGCTCAGGAAATAATAGCAATAATTGACAAATAGTTCTACATCAAATTGAAAAGTTTCTGCATAACAAAGGAAGCAATTAACAGAGTGAAGAAATAGCCTACAGAATGGAACAAAACCTTTTCCATCAAAGCATTAATATCCAGAATATATAAAGAACTCATCACACACACACAAACACACACACACACACACATTAATGCTGGGGAGGATGCCAGGCAAAAGGAAACTTCATATGCTATTTGTGGAAATATAAATTAGTATAGCACTATAAAATATGGAAGTTATTAAAAAAACTAAAAATAAAACTGCTGTATGATCCAGCTATCCCACTCCTTCGTATCTATTCAAAGGAATTAAAGTTGGCATACTGTAGAGGTACCTGCATATCCATGTTAATCATGGCAAATTCACAATAGCCAAACTACAATACCAGCCCAAGTGCCCATTGACAGATTCATTTCTCTTTTGCTCATGCTATAAGGTCCAAACTTCTTAATGTGGCACATAAATTGATTTTCAAATCTGTGAGATACGTACAAGTTAGGTATGTATTTCTTGGGTTACTGTAAGATGTTATAAACACACATGCATGCACAATTTCAATCCCATATTACATACAAAAATGTATAAGTATGTTTTTATTTAATGTTAGTAATTATTAATACTTATAATTGTCATTTGTATTGTTATTTTATGCTACCATAGACAGTCTGGTAGACTGAATTAGACATCTAGCAAAAATATTTTGGTAAAAATCAGCAAAGAATGTTGAAATATGAGTACTTCTGTTGATATTTTGAAAAATTAACACACTGGGAAATGGGATACAGTGGTAAGCTATGATTTTTTTCTTTATTTTTCTTTTATACCTACTAAAAGCAACATTTTTGGTTGGATATAAAGCTTAGTAGGTGTGAACCAACTGAACAAAGAACCAAAACAAATTTGCTAAGTCAGTCAATGCTGGTGCCATGTCAATATTTTAACTCTGTTGAGAATGTTGCCAAGCTGCAGCTCTTATCAGCAAGAGCATCAGAAGCAGGCACTCCTGCCTGGAAAAGTCCAGGTTGTATAACACTTTACGGTAGATCTCTATTGAGAAAACTTTCAGAGAGTGATGACATTATATTGGAATGTGCTTCATTATTTTTCTTTTTTCTTTACTGGAAATTCTCAGCAGTTAAATTCTACAAGCAAGCAACTCATGATATAGTCACAGGCTTGATCAATGGAGCTAAATCACTGAAGAAAAGCTGAACATTGTGGTGCAAACTTGTTATACCAGCAACTGGGGAAGCTGAGACAGGAGGTTCACATGTTCCACATCAGCCTCAGTAACTTAATGACACCCTGTCTCAACCAAAACCAAAAAAGGGCTGAGGACATAACTCCATAATAGAGTGCTTGCCTGGTATGTGGGAAGCCCTGGGTTCAATCCCCAGCACCATAAAATAATAATAATAAAATTAAATAAATAAGTGCAATTAAAATTAAAGCAAAAATGGCTGTAGATGTAGCTCAGTAGAGCACCCTGTGTTCAACCCACAGTGCTGGAAAAAAAAGTCACTGAAGACACATTTTTGCTCTCAGAAGGTTTTTTCCCCTATATCTTCTGCATCAATCATTTAGTTTTACAGAATTACTAAGACACAAGAAGTATCACAATATAATACTTTGTGATTATATTGTTAAACAATTGTGATACCTTATAATATGTTCTTCTTCTAAAAATATTTGTATTTTATTCCATTATGTTTTAAAGAATGTTTATGACCCAAAAATTAATTGTATGACTCCTAGAGGATAATGACTTGTCGATATAAAGTATTGCTCTCATCTCTTTGACAACAGAGCAAAGAGTTGTCATGTTGGAGTCTATCTTCTTATTAGTGCTATCTAAGATAATTTGAGAGCCAGTAGAGGTAAGATTCAATTAGATTGTACCTACCATCTGCCTCCAATCTCAATATCATATCCTGATCTACTATCAGAGAGTCGGGGAAATTCATTGATGCAGCATTTGGTGTTGAGATGATAAAGTAAGCAAGAGTAACTCAGTCAGTTTTCTGTCACTACAATAGAGTCAGAGACTAAAAAATTTATAAAGAAAATTTTGTCTCTCTCACGGTTCTTGAGACCAGAAGTCCAAGAGCATGGTGCTGTCATCTGGCAAGGGACTTCCTGATCCATCATAACATAGTGGAAGAGAAAGAGAACACATGAAACAGAAAGTTAGCTCTGCTTATGCTTTTATTAGGAACCCACTCCTATTAAAACCAACCCCTTCTGAGATAAAAGCATAATCTATTCATGAGGGTGGAGCCTTCATGACCTGAGCACCTCTTAAAGGACCCACCTCTCAACATCGTTATAACAACAATTAAATTTCAACATGAGTAAAGGAGATGTTCAAACTATAGATGAGTACCTCCAGGCTGTTGAGAATCTTGTGGCAGCTAGCTATCATGGCCACATTTCTGTTGGGTTCCTAGTAGAAACTGGATTGAAGATTAATTTAATGCTTTGCTGAAAAGAAAAAAAAATTCTAAAGTATACTCCATAAACTTAATTAAGACTCTTTGATCTTTTCTTTCTAGTCACTTCTTCTCTTATATAGGGAAAGACTGGCTTTAAAGCAATAGACTTCTGAGTCAGTCTTGGATTTGAATATAACTCTACCTGTAACACACTGTCAGTCAGTTTTCTTCACTACAAAGTAAGAATCATACTAACCTCTTAGCATTCTTGAAATTATTAACATGAACTTATAAATAACTCAGGAATTGAACTCATTGTTCAAGAACTGGAACTTACTAAATAAATATGATTTTCCTTCTCCTTTCTTGGTGCTTTACACCCAGAGCACATACTTCAATCAGCTGTGGCTACAATCTTGAGCACTTACTAAGGAAACACAGGTGAGAAAGAGTTTTCCTTCAGCAGGACCACAATCCAAAGCTGAGGTACTATAGTCAGTAAACTTAATACAATGAATATAAATGATGTTTGGCAGAAAATCAAAATTTAAAAGCACAATTTTCAAATCACTATGTTGGTAATTTTATGAAGTAATCAGAATGTCTGGTAATGAGAAGCAATTGTAACTCTTTCTTTAGTGAAAAAAAGAAGAAGAAATAAGCATAGGTAATCGTGTCAATTATTTATTTCTTCACCAGGTCAAGGGGATTAATTATACCACTGTTCATGGTATGGTGCAGCAAAACTTGGAAGAAAGCAGTCATTGGGTATAAACAAAGTTAGAACTAATAAAGTTTAATTACCAATAGTGTTGGCTAATTTGTCTTCTAGTCTGTAATTCCAAAGCACCATATTTAAAATCCCAATCAGATTTCTCTCTACTATCCGTTGTAATTATTTGTTTATCTTCCTTCCCCTAGAGGAGAAAATTTTATGCTCCCTCGTGAATCTAACATCTAGGAAAAAATGTCAACTGCAGGAGATGCTAAAAAATATTTTCAAATATTCATCAAGGGGAGGAAAATAATGTCATTAATGTGAAATTTGGTAAGGACTATTTTATTGCTGAGATAAGTAGCCCAACTAAGAACTGATTAACAGCAGTGATGCCACTAAGTGCCTTATTACTGCCATGATCTGGTTTTCATCTCTCTCATAACAGTTTACAGATATGATACTTGCTCACTATGCTGTTATCAGCAGCAATGTTTCTAATTTCAGTGAGAAGAATATGTAAGAACTTTCAGGGGCCTGCTGAAGTTTCTCTTCATCTGGCCACCCATGTCCTCCAATAACAATCCTGCAATATCACAAAATATGTTCATTAAATGATTTAAATGCATATATCCATATTTAATGTGAAGTATGCCAGAGGTGACACATAATTAAGTCTTTCTCCTTCTACTTTCTATCATGGTTACCTTCCACCTGTCCTAATTGGATCCCATGACTCTTTAGCCTCCATTTTAACACCTTCAAATGACACATTAGCTCAATCCCTAACAAGTATGGGCCTACCTTTGACATCATTATCTTCAGGATAGTGTCACATCCAAGATCACAGACACTGAAAGACCCTTTACACAACATTTTGTCCACAACCTCTTTTAGCTATTCCACTCACAAATTTATATTAAACATATTCAACTTCCCATGGAGAATGAAAATCCTTCAGAGATGCTCCATTTTGCCAATCTATCATATCTTCTATTTCACCTACTTCCATCGTGGTCTGGACTTACGGATAGTCATTTCTGCAAATAGCTCTGTTTACACTTTATGCCTGGCTCATCCCTAATCCTTGCTCACTCTGTCTTCTTTCTGTTTTTGTCCTCAAGCTTCAAAATATTACTGGAGGAATGAAGTCATGTGAATTGGGGTCACTATAGTATAATGCTTTCTAACTTTAGGTGAGATTTCTCTGATATTTTGCAATCCTTGGATGGCAATGTCAACTACAAATGTCAACCTTTGGACTTTCATAGCTGTTGGCCCCAAATCCTATTCACTCCTCTCAAACACACAGCCCTGTCAATAATCTATTCATTTAGTAAATAACCTGCCCTCCTACTTTACAATAATGATCCCTAATGTCACCTGCCTTCACCTTCAATATCTTTCTGTATCATCTTATTTTATATTGAGAAAACATTATCCCACCCTGATGTTCTTTGCTAAGTAGGAGCATTCCATAAAAATAACCTCAATTATGGAAGTCCAAATTTATTTATGACTTAGTCCCTTAACTTTTATTTTAATTTTACTTTCTTTTTATTGTGGTAATGCACATACCACAAAATAATCTTAAGAATGAGTTTGTTGGAATTGAGTATAATGTATAAATTACCACCATTCATTTCCAGAATTCTTTCATCTTGCAAGACTGAAATTCTCTATCCATTAAAAATAATCGTCTACTTTTACCTCACCCTGGAAATTACCATTTTACCTTTTGTATCTATGTCATTCCATTTGTGTGATTGTGTGTGTGTGTGTGTGTGTGTTTGGGAATTAGACCCAGGGGCACTCTGTCACTTAGCTACATCCCCAGCTCCCCACACCTTCTTTTTAACTATGATAACAGAGTCTTGATAGGTTGCCCAGGCTGGCCTTGAAATTGTGATCTTCTTGTCTCAGCCTCCTGAGACACTGGGATTACAAACATGCACCACCATGCTGGCTTCCTTCTTCTTTTAAAAGATAATTTTAGCTACTTCATTATTTTTCTTACTTAACAATATTGTATATAGATTTACTTTCATGCACATTCTATAAATGTTAGCTTATTTTATTCTCATAACAATTCTATGAAAATTATTTTTAAGATTTTAAAAGGAGTATAAATGTTTAGATTGACTGTAAACAGGTGGAATGCAGAAGAGACAAAATAAATGAGACAGAACCAAGGAGAAATGCATGATCCAAGAGAAACAAAATAAGCTATATTCCTAATTTTCTAAGTTCCATCCTTGAGCAATGACTATTGCTATCTCCTGCCCTAGAAATCCATTGACTTCTCTCTGACTTTTTGTATGCACCCAATATCTACCACCACCATCACGAATTACCACCAGCTTACATACCTTTTATTTTGCTTTTGCTGGTTTGATAAGAATTCAATCACTTGTATCCAAACAATTCATTAATAAGACAAATATCAATGTATCAATGAGAGTTATGTAATATGAGATTATGCATATGATAAAACGTAAAGAAGGTGTACACACATACACATATACACACACACAAAAAAAACACCATGTTTAAATGTCACCTCCAAAACTGATGTCAAAAATTAATTGTCATTGTGATAGTACTAAGAGATGGAACTTTTAAGAGGTAATTAGATTATGAGAACTCTATTCTTATGAATGGACTGATGTCATTGTTGTGGGAGTGAGTTGGTTACAGCAAGAATGAAGCTCCTGATAAAAGGATGAGTTTGGTTCAGTCTCTTCTCATATGCTTGATTGCCCTCCTACCTTTCTCCATGAGATGATAGCAAGAGGTCCTTTGCCATCAGTTTCCATGACTGGATTGTACATTCCTCTCCTGCCTCCATTTATTCCCTTTCCCTATCTCACAGTTTAAGTTCCAGATATATGTTCTGCTCCAACCATGCACAATGCTTGTTCTAGCTTCAATGCCTTTGCTCATTTGGTTACTATTTTCTGGAACTTTGTCTTTACCCTTCAAATTCTCCCATTTTCTGGGAAAATCCTACCCATCCTTTAAGAATCAACTCAAGAGTCATTTTCCAGAGATGATTCTCTGTAACTCTTCTCAAGATTCTGCCTACCCCTTTGAGAAATAAGGTTACAAACAGTTATTATAGGACCACCTCTGTGTTCCTATAATACCCAGGACACATTCTAATATGGAACATGCTAGGCTGTTTCATATATTTTATTAATACATCTGTCTTTCTTATTAGACTGATAGTTTGACAGTACTGGAATTCATTTTATGCCTTTTTTTATTTTTAGGAGCTATTTTGATTCCTAATTCATGAATTAATAGATGAATGAAATGATTTAATGAACAGAGAATGAAAGGAAAAGCTCTAAATAATGGACAGAACAATCTGTGTTAGAAAGGTAATGTTAGAGCAACACAAAAAATAGAAGATTTTTCATTATGATTCTAACTATAAGTGATAGAACTTAAATTGTCTTAATGAAAGCATATATTAGTATACAATAATGAAGGTCAATGGATCAGATAAGGTAAAGCTGGATTCAGGTGTTCAGCAATGACCCCAACAACCCTGCCTGTGTAGGTCAGGGCTTTCCTCTGTGCTTGCTCCATTTTTGGAAGTCTCTCACCAACAATGTCAAGCCTCCAGGTTATCATAGCTATCAGTTTAGTAATTTATGCAAGCACTGAGAGCCTGTTAATTCCTTTTACTCTGGTGTTAGAGTCTGTAAACAAGTCAAAATAACACCTGGCATTTTGCCAGGGGAATGTTAGAGTTCATAAACAAGTCTGGATGGTGCCTGGCAAAATGCCAGAGGGAGTGGTTTGAGAAGTACAAAAGCGAGCCATTAAGTGTGGTGATTCGTTATTGGTTGACTGATGTATCTAGTTTATGCTAATTAGATAAGCTCTGTGGAATGTATAAATACTGCTCCTGTCCTGCAATAAACGGCTCCTACTCCTGCTGTATCAACGTACACAAGTTGTTCGTCACCCCCCGGTTATTTTGCCCAGCCAGCCGGGCTGCGGCATTCTGGCACAACCATTTGGTCTCAGATTTAACGAAGCTTGGCATTTGTCTCACCTCAACCACATGGGCTGATAACAGTGGAGTCAACTCACCTTAACTACCACATGGACTGATAATGAATGGCAGAGGTAAGGATTTGTGGTAGAAAATCAGAGTTCTGTTTTAAGAAGAAGGTGGAAGGGTGAGTACCAGACAGGGATAAATTTAGAGATTGGAGACTAAAGACAATACAGATTGGAAGGGAAGTTAACACTGACACTAACCTGAGTGAGCGTCCTTGGACACAGAAATGGTAGATCTTGTAATCTACTGCCATGTTCAACATTTTTATTTTCTCTTCCAGAACAGAGCTATAATATAATGAGCTATGAGTATCAAGAAATGAAAGAGAAAGGATGGCAGTTATGTCAACAAAGTCCTCAAAGTGAGTCAGGAGAAAGCAGAACTGCACCACTCACTCTTGCTGCCCAAACAGCAATGCCAGTGCTCAGCATGGAGCACTGTCCCTAGATTGTACAGGCCTATCAGATTGGTGAAGGCGCTCCCCCTCTCACTGTCTTGACAAAGTCACAGTGAAGATAAGTGCTGGCAAAGCAGCTCTCCCACTGTCTTGACAAGGTCACAGTGAGGATGAATGCTGGCAAAGCCGCTGGCTGGTGGGAAACCAAAACATGAGACCCTTTTTTATGTAATTGGGACTTTTCATTTTCATGCTCATGTTCCTGACAGGAGGCATGAGTATGTTAAATGCTAAACCAAATTAAATTTCAGATAGTTCACAACAGGTAGAACACAACACGTATTTCATGCCTTGAAGGCTGTTCTACTACCTCTCAGCATATCAAGGATAAAATAGAAGGCTGCTCTTCTATCTCAGTACATTGAGGACAAAAGTGATAATGGACAACAATCATTCTCCGAAAGGTCACGAGAATTTTAGGCACCACATTGATTATATCAACTAAGAATCAAGCCCATATTTCCGGCCTCTTAGAAAGCCTGTTCATTATGCTTATTGCACAAAGCCCACCATATGTAGTTTTATTTTTGATTAAGGAAAAGTCATGTTATATACTTAGGAAAGTTAAGACATATAAAGATACATTCTCCTCTTTTTTTATAAACCCTCTTTTACTTCACATAGGGACTTATGATGAGCATAGTTAACACTGGCAGTAAGTGGATTGATGTTTAGTACTTGATTTTACTGAGTTTACAAAGATATAAGAACTAATGCACCTTGACTAAGAAACTCTTTGAGAAAGCAGCTCAACCAGTTTTATGAGAATGAATGTGGGAATTAATTAAAGTAGTTTTATAAGATATATTTTTAGAATAATAGAAATATTATTTTATTTAGATTCTTGGGTTTAGAATTCTTAAGTTTTTAACTGTGTGGGTTTCTGATATGTTTTAAGAATGGTTTCTAGGCTTTAAGAATGCTTCATAGACTTTAGGATATTTTAAGTATAAGATCTAAGGGGACTTCTTTAGATGGGAAGTTTAGATTAGAAATAAGGTGCAGGTGTACTTTAAACTTGAAGGTTAATGATAGGTTAGGAGACTTAGAGTCTGGTTACATAGTTTGGCATTAGTTAATAAGAAAATAGCATATCTTGGGAAAAATAGTACATCTTGGGAAAATCTGAAAAATGTAAATTAGTGACGTATTTTATTAATGATTCTGTACTCTTAATAAGTGATAAGTAAATGTCACATCCTGGAAAAATGTAAATTGATGTTACATTTTTCTATACCCTTAATGATGATTAAGGAAATGTCACATCTTGGCAAAGTTTTGAAATTGTATAATCAATGACATATTCTGAATCCATAATGATGTGAAAAATTGCAATAAAAGATGACCCAGAGAAAGCTACATTAGAGCTCTCTCTCTCTCTCTCTGGAGATTGCTGCAACAGAATGACTCCTGTCTCATCCTTTTCGCCGATGCCACTCATCCTTCATGACTCCCTGGACCCTGCTAGGGCAGGACCCCGGCATCAGATGGTACTAATCAAATCTGAAGGAGATCATAAAAATTACAGGTAAAATGGAATTTACTCAAATGCGCTTCTGTTTCAGGGATAACTTCATAAAGTTGTGTGTGTTAATAGTGGCATTCAGCACATGTTAAAATGGAAGAAATTTATCACAGTAAGTAGGCCTCATAACACTGGTACTCTTGAAATTTTTTGAAGCATAGCATAAGACTCTCATCAATTAAATAACAGAAAGTAGAAGAAGGAAAGCAAAAAAAATCTTTCTACTTCTTTTCTGAAGGCAAATGATTTTGGTTAAACATGTCCCTCGGAGTATCATAGATAATCCTACACATAACAAAACTGATTCTTAACATGTCTCATTTTTTTGACAACTACAATAGATAAATTAAAATTATATTTTCCTGAGAATTTACTTATATAAGTACTTGAGTAGAATTTTACTACATTTTAAAAGCATCCCCCCAAAGCTCCTATGTTAAAGAATTGGTTGCCAGTCTATGGTACTTTTGGAAGGTGGTAGAATCTTTAAGAAGTGGTGTGTAGTAAAGGGGAGTTAGGTTGTTAGAAGCGTGCCCTTGAGGAGGATATTGGAACAATGACTCCTTCCTCTTTCTTTTTGCTTACCAGTTGCTATGGGATGAACAGAACTTCTCTATCATGGGCTCCCACAATGAAATATGGCCTTACCAAAGGCCCAAAATAACAGGACCAAGCAACCATGGACTGTTTGAAACCTCTGAACCTCTGTGAGCCAAAATTTCCTTCTTGTAAGTTGATTATATCAAGTATTTTGTCACAGCAATGGAAAACTTGCTTACACAGACCTGGAAATCATTTAAGTTAATAATTCAGTTAATAATATTTATATTCCTCAAGTATAAGAAATAGGTGAAAAATTTGGATACTCAATTGTTAATGCCACTGACAAAGAAATAGTCATTTCTTAAATCTTCCAAAATTTGGAGGGAGGGAGAATTTACTTTCCTTCCTATTTTATATAGGAAGTTATAAAACTGAACTTTCAAACAAGCAATAGATGAAAAACAATGTAAGAGCCCTTAAGAATACAGATACACTCTTCTTTCAAAATTTTTGATGCTGAAAATTTAAAAGATTAATTAGAAGATGTTTCTTTGGAAACACTGTTTTTTTTCTGTTTACGTAAGGATTCACCATAGGCTGTTTAACTTTAAATTAATATCCTAACTGTCTACAACCATAGACTGAATGGCTTAAACAACCATTTATATCACAGTTTTGGAGGCTGAGAAGTCTAAGTTCAAAGTGCAGGCCGATTTGGTGTCTGGTGAACGCATGCTTTCTGGTTTGCAAATGGTCAGCTTATTGCTGCACTATGGGTAAATATGGAGAGAAAAAAGAGAGAAAGAGCAGAAAGCTCTCTAGTCTTTTCTTATAAAGGCATTAATCCCATCATGAGTTTGCCCCTACCCCCCATGACATCATCTAAACCTAACCTAACCTGGCAAAAGCTCTGCTTCTTAATACCATCATACTGTGGGTTCTGGCTTTGACATATGGGGGGAGACAAACAGGTCATTAACAATAAGGTTGTAAAGCACCATTTCTATTTTGTTTATTTTCCAAATATTTACCTAGCACTTCATATGTACTGATGGTTTATAAATACAGCATATTTAATAATACCTGAGAGGCAGAGGCATTTCTATTAGCTGAAAGGAACCATAAGCAAAGGGAAGTTAAATACATTGCCAACTATGGTCCAGGAGAAAGACAGGATTGCTAAAATTTTAATCCTGACAGACTTTACCAATTTAACTCTGCAACTCTGCATCTAGGGAACACGCTTTTCCTGGAACTAACAGCTTTTTCATCCAACTGCTTCCCTACCCTGCTCACAGCAGTGCAGAAAATTTCACACATCCTCAAATTTAGCAATCACCCTGGAGAATCAATGCAGTCCACCAAAGTTCAACATTTATAAAAAAAAGAACATTGGAAGCTGGACACAGTGGTGCACACCTATAATCCCACAACCCTAAGGCAAGAGGCTCTAGAGTTCAAAGTCAGCCTCAGCAACTTGGTGAGAATGTAAGCAACTTAGGGAGACCCTGTCTCAAAAATTAAAACAGCATTGGGTATGTGGTTCAGAGGGTAAGTGCCCCTGGGTTCCGTGGTTCATCCCTAGAACAAAAAGGAGAAGGAGAAGGAGAGAAAGAGAAAAAGGATAAAGGAAGGAAGGAAGGAATAAACATTGAACTAAACTAAAAGTGAATTGCCCAGTATGAAGGTATTAGCTTTTACTGATATTCTTTGAGAGCCAAAAGTATGTCAACATTTGTTTATCAGCATGGAATCAATCATACAATGCAGGTAAATTCAGACAACTGTCCAGGACAGTACTAGAAAAAGTGGACCTCTTGAAATCAACAGGACCCTTTACTGCTCCTCAAAGGGCTGAATAAATGAAGAAATAGCTTCCAATACAACAAAATGGTTATGCTCCTGACTCCTACTAGTGTTTGGGAAGTTTCAAAAGTTAAAAAGAGGACAGATGGGAGATTAAAAGGTGGTCTTCCAAAATACACTGAATTCACCTCTGGCACTGGTAATTCTTCCCCAACTTACCCCCATCCCCACTGCAGGAAAAAATAGTTCAAATGTGATTTGAGATCACAAAACACTGGGAAAAAGAAAAGGTTCTCCTGTGTAATTTGAGAAGACAGATGTATTTTTATAGTGTGTGTTTATTTCAGAGACTTATGAAATACGCAAAACTAGAGCCAGAGGAGAGAGTGAAGAGACTGCCATTCCCCCAACAGCCATCCCAACTGAAGTCTCTTCCAGAGAAGTCAGTGTACATTAAACACTTGGCTCCAGGGCTGGGGGTGACAGCTCAGCGGTAGAGCGCCTGCCTGGCACGTGTGAGGCACTGGGTTCGATCTTCAGCACCACATAAAAATAAATAAAATAAATAAAGATATTGCGTCCATTAAAAAAAAAAAAAAAGTGGCTCTGACCCTACCTGCGTACAGCAGGTCTGATCACCACGTCCCGCACACTGGGGTCCCTGGCGCCCAAGGTCCCCCTCGCAGGTGGCCAGTCACTATCGTTTGGGAATCTGGGGCATCAGGGAAACATCCCGGGGTCACAGGGTCCCCGGAAGCTGGGCAGCAGGGCCAGGCGGGCGGCACCCGTGTGTTGTCCCCTCACCAACCTCCAGCCAGGGGCGGGGCGGCGTCTTCTTTCCGCCCTCAGGGAAGCACCCAGAGCTCCGGGAATTTCCCTGGCCAGGGGCTCTGGCCTTTCCCGCCAACCATGCATAAAAGGGGCTCGCGGATCCCCGAGAGCCACAGAGCCAAGACAGCAGCCCCACAAGCTCTTGCACTCCAGGCTCCGCCGCGATCCTCCCGCTGAGTCCCATGGCCCGCACCGCCTCCGCCGTCCCCCGCGCCCCGCGGCTCCTCCGGGTAGCGATGCTGATGCTGCTCCTGGTAGCCGCCTGCCGGCGCGCAGCAGGTGAGACCCGCGCTCT
>NW_026000140.1:3744993-3753058 GCF_001458135.2 Marmota marmota marmota
AAAAAAAAAAAAAAAAAAAAAAAAAAAAAAAAAAAAAGCCTCCAACTATTGAGGAACCATCTGTACCTCAGTGTCTAATGGGTTCAAAACCTGGTCTTGGTCAGGGTGTGCCTCTAAATCTTCCCAGTCAAGAGCAAGGACTTTGAGTGAGATTTCCCTGAATTCAAGGCTAGAATCCCTGTGGATGTTATTTAATGAACTTTAACAAAAGGCAAATAACAGTAGCTATTTCATAGGCTTGGGGTGCTGTTTAAGGGAGGTCATGCAGGTAAATTTTTAATTCAGTGTGACAGACTGTGAACAATGTTTTTTCCTCTTTTGAGCCAATGATATATTTGACTCCACTTCCTAGTTTTTCTTCTATAAAAACATTCAGGAGCCCAAGTTCTCTGCTGTTCAGGGAAGCTTTAGGTCAGACCTCCACTGGGTAGAGGGGAAAGCAGGAGACTGCAATGCAGAAATCCCTTTAACTTTCAGGACCCAACTAAGAAATGAGTAGCTTCCCTCAGCACCAGTAACACTAACCTCTCCCATCACAGGAGCAGCACCAACTGACCTGGAATGAAGAAGCTCCCCCTGGTGGCTTCTGCTGGGTGGTCCCTGCCTTAGAAGACCTGAAAATGGAAGAGAGCAGCCAGCTTCTGGGGACAACTGGAAAGAGCTTGATGTCTTTGACTATTTCTTATGAGAGTTCTATTTATTTATGGTTATATTTATTTATTTTTCAAAGCTTCTATTTTAATATTTATGTTAGTTTTTTAAGATGTGAATGTGTTCCATGAAACATGACTAAGTCTTGATTGTTATTTAACTTAAAGATGATGGGTTTAAACTGTCTCATTAAATTGATATTTATTAGGAGAGAAGTGCCAGCCACTTGATAAAAGAGGGTGTATGGGGATCCAACCGATTGCACAGTGTGATCAATATTAGAGTGAGGGAATGTGTGCACATCTATTTTTGTACTTTTTAAAAAGAATGTTGGATGTTATTTATTGAAAGTCTCACACATTATGTAGTCAACATTCATATGTTGAAGTTTCCCTTGGACATTTTATGTCTTGCTTGTAGGGCATAATGCCTTGTTTGATATTTATTATGAATTGTTTCTCTCCGTCTTAGAACAGAGAAGTTATAACTACTGTCATATTTTTACAAATGAAAATAAAAATTTTACTGAAAAATAGCATGCTTACCCTTTGTTTTATTTTCCTTCACATCTCTAGGCTATAAGTAACTGCATGCCTGCTTTTAGGGCTGGCACTTTCCTTAAATATCTCTTACTGGTGAATGAATAGTTGACACTATTAGAAAGTACACACTACCCACTTCCAATCACTATGATAATTCTGGTTTCATATAAAATATTGTTGTTTTCACAATTACCTATTATTTATTGAAAAGTAGTTTTTATAAACTTATGGATTTTTACAAATATTTTAACAAGGGCTTCCATTACATGCTTTTTGGTAAGTGGTTTTGCAAACAATTATGCAATTCTTTTTCTTTTCATAAGGTTGGGAGTTAAAGATTGAAAAGTGGATTCTACCTAAGAACTTAAAAATCTGTGCCATTTAAAATAACAACAATAATCATGATTGTGGCGCTACGAACCTACTATAAAGTAAAATAGATGACCAAAAAAGCAGAAAGGATATGTAAGGAGATAAATAGATTTAAAATATAACATACTTATTCAATTTTTAGAGAAAATATTAAATTAAGGAAAATTGTAATGGAGCAGAAACATATTGTAATTTCTAAGGTGACCCTAAAAAAGGAAATGCAAAATTTAGGACTTAAAAATTTGAAAAAGAGATAAAAATAAAATGAAATAAAACATCTAAATAATGCAAAAGAAGACAGAAAGTTAAAAATGGTGGAGGAGTACATGGGACTTGAAGAAGGGATGAATCTTCCTTACGGAAGAATTCCTAATGAGTACAGTCTCCCCCTTCCTGAAGTGAATGCTTAGTTCCCCTATGCACAGGAGTATGGACAAGTTACTTTCAAAGAGGAAAATACAACCATTCTAGGGAAGAAACGTGGCAGACACAATTTCAATGAAGTGATCAAGATTATTGTTACCAGTCAAGGCACGTGAATGAATATCATGCAACCCCTGATAGAATATGATGGGAAGGGCACTTCAACTCCATTTAAATGCTTCCCCATAATCCAGATTCCCAGAACAGTCATGAGAAAACATTAGAAAAATCAAAATTTAGGGACATTCTACAAGACACCCAACAAGTATTTTTCTAAACTGCCAAGTCAGGGGAAACAAGACAACATTAACAAATTGTTACAGATCAGAGGAGACAAAGGAGACATGAGGGCTAATGCAATATATGTGTTGGGTTGAATCCTGCAACAGATAGATAAAGGACATTGACGGAAAATTGGTGAAATCTGAATAACGACTGTAGTTTGGTGGTTAGCAATGTACCAACGTTAATTTCTTTGTTTTGACAAGTGTACTACAATTATGGAAAATGACAATATTAGGGGAAAATGAACAAAAGGTCTGATGCAGGAACTTTAGTACTATTCACACAAATACTTTGTAAATCTAAAATTACTCCAAAATTAGTCCTTGATTTTTAAAAATAGAAAGAATAGTAAAACAGTTAGCTTAAATGCAACTATAATAACAATGACAGTAAATTTAAATGAAATAAGCACTCCAATTAGAAGTCAAAGATTGGGCTGGGACTGTGGATCAGCAGTAGTGCACTTGCCTGGCATGTGTGAGGCACTGGGTTTGATTCTCAGCACCATATATAAATACATAAAATAAAGATCTATCAACAAGTGAGGAAAAAAAAGTTTTAAAAAAGGCAAAGATTATGAAATTGTACTAGACATCTATATTGCTTAACAAAATTCACTTGTAGATATTAAACTCTAGGTATCTTAAGAGTAAAAAATAGAAAATGCTATATTATGCAAAACATAACTAAAAGAAACCAAACAGCTCTATTAATGTTGATTATTATTAACAACTATGAATGTTATTAATGTATTTATTAATAATTGACCTATTTATGAAGGTCCATTTTATATATTAGGTTTATGCAAAGAAGTAATCTTAGAAAGAAGGTTGATTCAAAAAAGGCAATTCTACAAGAGTCAAAGCAATCATTAAATTTTATGAAATTCACAGCATTATCAAACATACCAAGCAAAATGGAGAGACCAAAAAAGATCCATAGACAAATACATATTAATTCAATACTTAATGGATAAAACAGTAAAAAAGTCAATAATAGTGTGGAAGAGTTTAGCAACATAATCAACAAATTTGGCTTGAGTGACGTATAGATGCTTCACGCCAGCAATTGCATAAATTGCATCTATTTTTTGAGGGCATCGGGAACATTTTCTAAAATAGATTAAAGCTAGTGTGCTGGCCCCTACCTGGAATCCCAGTGATTTGGAGGCTAAAGCAGGAGAATAGCAAGTTTGAGGCCAGTACCAGCAACTTAACAAGACCCTGTCTCAAAATAAAAAGGACTAGGGATATAGCTAAGTGGTAAAGAGGCCCTGGATTCAATCCCCAGAATCAACATAACAAAAACAAACAAACAAAAAAATAGAAAAGAATACATATGGGCCATGAGGATTGCAGCAAAAATTTTCAAAATGTTGAAATGTTACAGAGAACATTTTCTGATCATCAAAATTTTATGATGATTTGTAATTTTCCTAGTTGAAATGTGTATATCCATATGCGTGACATGTTTGCTGTGGTTTACAACTCATCACTCAACTTCCTAAATTTTGCTTTCAAAATATCAAAGTCATCATGCTGTTTTCATATCCAGTATAACCATCTAGTATGATAATATTTCCATGGAGATAGTTCCTCATTTCTTAAATTTTTTTCTAACATATTTTTTGTGTAATTTTTGGTATCCCTATATTATTTGGATTACACTACACAAACATAATGCAATTTAATGACTCAATAGTACACCCTCAAAATTTTTAAAAAGGATCTTAAGAAAATGGAAATGCAAAGTTTATATTACTGTTTTTGTAAAAGTATTATGGAATAACATCCAAATCTAATGTAGTAGATAGTGTTCAGTGTTAATTAAAATTAATTTAAATATCTAGAGATTGTTGAAATCATGAGGACATCCTTACTACAGAAATTAAAGAAAAGACTATGTTGCAGAAATGTGCATGTTCCATTATCAAAGAAGAATTTTCTTTCTGTTTTGACTTCTTCCATTACTCGTCTCTTGCAAAACCTATTACTCCTTTGTATGTTGTCTGTGTCTCTTAAATGTTGTCCAAATTTAGTACCCACCACCCCCTAATATTGGTACTGACTTAAGCCTGTACGTTAAACCAATCTTCCACCCACCACAGGGTGGATAGTCAATAAAGGTCACCTTGTGGTCTAAGGAAGTGGATCATGAAAACACCTTGAGATGCAAGTGGAGGCTCCCAGTGGAAATAACATCCAAACCAATTGTCAAGCTAGAACCTGTAGGCATATAGCTTCCAGTGCTGGGGAGCCCTGCTTCCCACTCTTCTCAGTGCTCCCACGCTGCTTCTCAACACAAGGACATTGCTCACTGGATCCTCTCCTTCTGGACCGTTTTCCATGCCTCAGAGGTCCTCCATTCACATGGAAAAGTATTTATTATTTAAAACTCACATAAGTGACATTTTCAAGAGATCTTCTCTGACACCTCTCACAAATTCACACTGTAAAAATTGTATTAGGTATCCTCTCTTTTTCTAATGCCTTGGGAGTAGTTTATTGTGGAATTTACCAGCTTTTCTAAAATCTGTTTCTACATTCATGTCCCTTACTGCATTGAGAGTTTGAGGGTAGCAGTCTGTCTTAATCCTCTTTGTATCCATGGCAACCAACATCATTCCCATGTTAAAAATGCTGGGTAAATGGTAAATGAAAATGCTGAAACAAATGGAAAAAAAAGGAATTATGCTCCAGTTGAAATGCCCTTCTGGTTAGAAAGGTAATTCTAACAGTAAGTGGAATCAGTAACAAAAATTCAATTTAAATTTGCTCAATATATAAAAAGGAAATTATTTCATTTCCCTATGAAATGGAAAGTCTGGTTAGTAGGTGAGATAAAGCAGAATCCTGCAATTCAGAAATACTCTTTGGTGGTTAGTGGTCAGTCTCAGTCCAGATTTGGCAGCTTTTCTCTGTGCCTGGCCTCAGTGTGGACAGGCTCTGCTTAAGCAATTGCAGAGCTCCAAGCTTCTGTCCAACTAGCTATGCCCCAGCAGGAAGTAAGAGCTTGTCTGTCCAACCTTTTCCTGACAAAATGGACTCCAGGGAATTCTTCTGACTTGGACAGGTTTAGGTCACTTGTCCACCCCTGAGCCTACCAATGTTACTGGGGTTGGACTTGGACAAGAACTGGCCATACACCTGGGATTGTGAGAGCCCTCCTGGAGATTTGGAGGAGTATCACTGCCTGCACCTCAGACTGGGAGGAAGGAGGGATGACAAGGAAAGGAAAAGCAGGGTTCTGCTCTCAGAAGTAGGGGGCAGGGACTCAAACCAGGTATAAATGACAAATGCATTAGAGATAGGACAGGATAAATGACATTAATACTCAAAATGCTTTGAACTGTAGAAGTGGATGTGTCCATGGATTTAATGCCACATTCAGGCAGCTTCATCCTTTCCTCTTATTGTCAGAGTCATTCATTGTATTTAAGTAGTAATTGCAACAAAATAGGTCTGGCAGCTTAGATGGCTTGGCTCCCCACAGCAAGACTGAGCAGAGCAGCTCTGCACCACCTGCCCATTCCTGTTGCTTCATCAGTGCGCAGGATGTGGCTGCAACTCTGGATTTAAAAGCTATATTAGTGAAAATAAAAACTACAAGATATAATAAATATGATTACTTAAAAAGGAATTATAAACCAATGTTTTTATTTTAGTAATGACTATTCTTTTCAGAGTGGTAATTGTATGACTTTAAAGTTTGGACATTAAACCTTTTACTTAGCTCATACAATGAATAATTGGCTGAGGAAGGCACTTATTCAAATAAAAAATGTTTGGATTATTTTAGTATAACAACATTGCTTCTTAAGTTTTCTTTAAAAAAAGAAAATATGAGGTGTTGGGCATGGTGGTGCATGCCTGTAATCCCAGCGATCTGGGAGGCTGAGGCAGAAAGATTGCAAGTTCAAAGCAAGCTCAGCAATTTAGTAAGGCCCTAAGCAACTTAGAGAGTCCCTATCTCAGAATTAAAAACAAACAAACAAAAACATGAAAAAGGGTTAGGGATGTGGCTCAGTGGTTAAAGGCCAAATGGGTTCAATTCCTGGTACAAAAAAAAAAAAAAAAAAAAAAAAGACAAGGCTCTAAGGAATTAAATTATGAGAACTGCTATATTGTAAAAGGAAATAAAACTCTTTAGTATTTCATCTTGTAAGCAATTGTTTATCACGTAAGTCTAGGTATAAAGTTTTAGATTATTCTTCAAATATGAGCCTGCTTCTTTAAATGTTCCATCCTTTTGGCAACTACTATACATTTTTTAATGCTTTATTCACTCTGTTTGCTTATGAAAGTACTTGGATTGAACCTGGAAACTGTTAAAGCAAATATGTCGTTTTCTTAGTCAGAAGGAGAATAAATGTCTGGCAACTTCCTTTTAATGCTGAAGGCAAAATATTTCAGTTATTAAACACAATAAAGTGCGCAAACTGGTTCAGCAGAACACTGTGAGTGTTAAAAAAAAAAAAAGAACACTGTGAATGTTGTCTCACGAAAAATAAGAGCTGACTAAAATACTTATTTTCCCTTCTAGAAAGTTCCCAGGGTAGAATATTCATTCCTGCTGACCTAATTTTTTTTGGGAGGGGAATATATTAATTTTGAAAAGTGGGTGAATAAGTAAATAGATGTAGATTTTATTAAATTAAGTATACATATGTCACAAAAATTCTCTTTGTTAGAGAAACAAAAAGTGGAAACATTTTAGAAGGTAAAGTTGAACCGTGAGATAATAAACACAAAAATCAAAGAACTCTCCTGAAGTTATAAATTACTTATTTCAGAAAAATATTTTGTGTGTGTAGTTGTTGAAGCCATGTTGCCTAGAGCTCAAATTCTGAATTTTGTCAACTATGAGACCTGTACAAATTATTTCAATTTCCTTCCCTTTCTATTTCCTTATAAATTACAATTTCAACAGGGGGTACTTTATGAGGCAGTTGAGAAGATTAAGATTAAAACATTGCCTTTTGTATCAAAGTGTTATGAATGATCACACTCTAACATTTACTCAGCATCTTTAAACACATAAAATATTTCAGTTATTAGGGACATCAAAGACAAAAGCAAAGTTCTGCTAAAGTTTGTTCCTTAGACTAAAGTTTAAAAAGCTTACTAAATAATCTCTTCATCTTTTGCACTCTTTAAATTTTTTCTACAATAAGCAGGTATACATCTATAATTAGAAAAATGAAAATATTTTAACTTAAAAAGAATAGCTATTATAAATGGGCAAATAAACTAAACATACACTTCTCAAAAGAAGAAATATAAATAGTCAACAATAGTTTTAAAAAGTTCAACATTGTTAGCAATTAGGCAAATGCAAATCAAAACCACACTGAGATTTCATCACACAGCAATCAGAATGGCAGTCATCAAGGATACAAACAATAATAAATGCTGAAGAAAATGTGGAGAAAATAGAAGACTTTTACACTGTTTGTAGGATTGTAAATTAGTACAACCATTATGGAAATCAGTATGGAGATTCCTCAAAACACTAAGAGTGAAACCACCAACTGATTCAACTACATCACACCTCAGTATTTATCCTAAAGAATTAAAGTTAAAAAAATTAAATAAAATAAATTAATCAGTACTTGAATTAAGTTTGTTGATATACAGAATTTACAATTTTGAAGCTTTGATTGCACCCTGAAAATCATTCTAAATTGATAAAATTAAACCAGTATTTTTTGAACCAAGCCAATATATATGTGTATTGGTGATGAATAAAATGTTAAACACTTGACAAAAAAAAAAAAAAAAAAAAAAATTAAA
>NW_026000140.1:3753078-3807997 GCF_001458135.2 Marmota marmota marmota
AATAAAAAAAAAAAAAAAAAAAAAAAAAAGAATTAAAGTCAGAATAGGCACCATGGCCCAGCAGCTCAGGAGGCTGAGGCAGGAGGATTATGAGTTCAAAGCCAGCCTCAGCAATTTAGCAAGGCCCTAAGCAAATCAGTAAGACCCTATCTGGAAATAAAATATAAAAAATGGTTGGGGATGTTGTTCAGTGGTTAAGCACCCCTTGAGTCAATCTCCAGTACCAAAAAATAAAAATAAAAATTAATTAAAGTCATCATATTATAGCAATATGTGTGGACTCCTGTTTAGAGTAACACAATTCGCAATAGTTAAACTATGGAACCAGCTTAGGTGTCATCAATGGATGAATGGATAAAGAAAATATGGTATACATGTTCAGTGGAATTTAATCAGCCATAAAGAAGAATGAAATTATATAATTTGCAGGAAAATGGATAGAACTTGAAATCATTCTTTTAAGCAAAATAAGCCAAACTCAGAAAGTCAAGGATCATATGCGTAAGTTAGAAAACAAAATAAAAAAGAAAATTGAGCTGGGGTTGGGCTATCTCATGACATGACTTAGGGAGATTAATAGAGGAAAGGGACTTGTGAGAGAAAAGAGAAGAAGGAAAGGGGAAGTACTCAGAAATAATATTGGCCAAGTTGTATTGTTATATTGTATGTGTGTGTGTGTGTGTGTGTGTGAATGAATTGGTAACAATGAATCCACCATTACTTACAACTATAGTGCACCAATTAAAATACCAAAAAAAAAAAAAAAAGAAAAGAAAAAGAAAACAAAGAATGGCTACTTTGTTTTGAACTACTGATTATTTCAAGAAAACAGAATATTTCCAACTAAGAATCACAGAAAAATAAAGAAAAACAATAGTAGCATTGGCACAAATACTCAGTTATTGATGAATTCATCATATTTTATAAATTTTAGCTTATCTTTCACTTCCTATACCTTTTTTAAAAATATATATATAATCTTCTATAAATTTGTTTTATTTTATACTGGACAGTACTGAAAATCATTGGGAAAAATGTAAAGACAGAAATCTAGTTATTCATAATTTTTTTGTAGTAATTAAGAGGGGACAATTTTACTTTTATTCATATTTTGCAGTTGAAATTACGAAAACTAGGATTAGAAATTAACCCACCAATTAAACTAGACAACAAGACTCATCCTATTTCCTCTTTAAAAAAAAAAAATAGAAAAACTTTAGAGAAGTGGCATAAGTGATACGAAAAAAATCAATTTCTTTCATTTATTTGTAATTATCTATAGCATTAAATATGTACTGGCATTTTACATATGATAACACGTATTCATCTTAACAACCTTGCCAAGTAGATAGTACCACATTATGTCCGTTTACAGACAAGAATCTTTATATCATCAAGTAGACGGTCATGCCCCAGTAACTGACAGAGTTGACTCCTCTCAGGGCGCTCTGTGAAGGGTCCTGCTCTGTGCCTTTGTAGCAGCTCTGCAGCATCCCCTCCCTCCTCTTGCAGCCCTTCCTCACACCTCTGGAAAATCTACATCCGGAACCACCCCTAAACTCTCTGAATCCGACCTGTAATGTGATGCAGAGAATTAAAATTGAGAGTGAAAACGGAATTGCTGAATGACAGTCTTGTGTTAACAGTTTTAAAAGGTTTATTAGAGATCAGTAAAAGCAAATAATGACGATGATTGTTTTTCTAGAAGGGAAATCAAATTACTGGAGACAGGAAAGACCATATAAGGTGGAAAAGAAAGAAATTTTGTCTTTATAAAGCAAAGTAGGACAAGATTTATGACCACCATGTGTATATTTCACAAGAACACATCCTTTTGCCACTTAAGATGATCAGTGGGTGCTATTCCCCCGGGGCATAAGTGATATGAAAAAAAAATCAATTTCTTTTATTTATTTATAATTATCGATAGCATTTAATATGCTATACAAACCTAGGAACTGTGCACTCTGCAAATTCCAATGTAACACTCCCTCCCAAGAACAGCTCCCTGACCACCAATAGGTCATTATTTTATGAACCCATCAACTCTTTCATACATCAAACTGTGGTACTTGTCCACTTACTCCAGCTTTGGAAATTCCAGAATTTCACAGAGAAAGGAAGTTATGTAGGATTTCGACACTGTTTTCTAAATTAAACGTCGAATTAAACTCTTGACACTGTCCTTTCCCTGAGCTGTGAAGAAAGGCATGACACAAAGTGCGATTTATTTGTGCTTGTTAAATACCAGGAACCAAACGGATACTCTTATGTGTAATCGGAGAGTGATATATTTCAAAAGGGTATATTATGCAGACGCAAGGAAATTCTTCATCCAGAAGATATTTATGGGTATATAACAAATAGAAAAGCGGGTATTCCACTTCCCATCTTCCTTCCTCCAATCCTGACGACTAAGGTTCCTCAAACTGACCGGTGTCAGCTGATGACGCCGCCTCCTAAGGGAGTCTGGGGGCGCACAGTCCCGCTGGCAGGCGTCCACTCCCTCTCCTTTGGGAATCTCGGGCAGAAAGAGAACATCCTGGGGGTCACAGGGTCCCCGGAAGCTAGGCAGCAGGGCCAGGCGGGCAGCGTCAGAGTGTTGTCCCCTCACCAACCTCCAGCCAGGGGCGGGGCGGCGACCTCCTTCCGCCCTCGGGGAAGCACCCGGAGCTCCGGGAATTTCCCTGGCCAGGGGCTCTGGCCTTTCCCGCCAACCATGCATAAAAGGGGCTCGCGGATCCCCGAGAGCCGCAGAGCCAGGACAGCAGCCCCTCGCCACAAGCTCTTGCACTCCAGGCTCCGCCGCGATCCTCCCGCTGAGTCCCATGGCCCGCACCGCCTCCGCCGTCCCCCGCGCCCCGCGGCTCCTCCGGGTAGCGATGCTGATGCTGCTCCTGGTAGCCGCCTGCCGGCGCGCAGCAGGTGAGACCCGCGCTCTGGGGTCCCCGGGAAGGGACTGGGATTGAGGGTACTGGGTGGGGACGCCTAGGGTGGGGACAGCCCTGCTAATCCGGTCTCTTCTCCTCAGGGGCGCCAGTGGTCTCTGAACTGCGCTGCCAGTGCTTGCAGACTGTGCAAGGAATTCACCTCAAGAACATCCAAAGTGTGAAGGTGACTCCCTCAGGACCCCACTGCGCCCAGACAGAAGTCATGTAAGTCCTGCCCTGAGCTGCTTGAAGCTATGACTTGAGTCGCCCTGACCCTCCTGCTGCTCCCCAGCTGAACCTCCTGCCTCACTGGGGATCCTCCTTTCTCTCTGCAGAGCCACTCTCAAGAATGGACAGGAAGCTTGTCTCAACCCTGAGGCCCCCTTGGTCAAGAAAATCATCCATAAGATGCTGAACAAGTGAGTTATGTGACTGGAGTCATGGGTCATACTGACGTCATTGTTTAACATTTCATCAGAGAAGCTCAGGGTTTTGCTAAAGGACTAGAAATTAGGATTATTTTCATAAAATAATCGTGCCATTAAGATGATTAACCTCTGGTGCCATGAAGATAGCTCCAGTGTTCAAACCTGTATTTAAATATGTGCAGGTAAATGTGTGCTCCTAAAAGAGTAAGAATTGACCAGTGATGCTAAAAAAACAAAACAAAACAAACAAACAACAAAAAAAAGAACTTCTACTTATTGAGCAACAATGTATGTCTCAGCCTCCCTTGGGCTCAAGTCCTGAATAGTGGAATACCAGGTTTGGGGCAATATGAGCCTAAGCCTTCCTGCTGAAGAGCAGGGTGCAGTGACAGGACACCTGCCAGTGTAAGTTTAGGTCCCCACCTCTTATTATCCTGAGTCTCAGTGAAATAAGAAATAGCTGCTCATGGTGTTTCTCTGAAGCCTAAATGAGGTCATGCATGTACATTCTTACATGCATGCATGTACATTCATGTACATGTACATTCTTACAATATTACATTGTAATATTATTCTGACTGAAGTTAATGATACAATTGTGATCACAGATCACCTATTCCTAATTAAACAGTAACCTGGTGTGTTTTTTGTTATGCAAGGCAGCAATACTATGGGTAGTAACCACTTGGTGCAAGGCTAGGGAATGGCCACATTTAGAAAATCCTAGACTATCAGGGATTAAGGCTGTGCAATCAGTTTCTTAAGTACCCACAAACAATAATTGCTTTTTTAATTTTTCCATCACAGAGGCAGCAACTGACATGGAGAGAAGGAGGAAGCTTGTCTGATACTGTTTCTGAAGAAGATTCTAAAAGGAATTGGAGTGAAGAGAGAGAAACAAATAGTACCTCAGGGGCATCTGGACTGTGCCTGGTGTGTTTGACTATTTTCTATGAGAGTTCTTCTATTTATTTATATATTTATTTATTTGTTTATTTATTTTCATGCATATATATTAATGTTTGTTCTGATATTTAAAGATATGAATATGTTTGGTAATTCACTGTACTGTTTTTTTTTAAAGGTAATTTTTTAAAATGTTAAATCAAAGTTGTTTCAGTCCAGTTGTTTGGTTTAAATCATTAAGCTTTTTGGCCACTGTAATGGATGCTGGGGATAAATAGTGGGAGATCAAAGATAGTCAGATCACTGATAAGGTGTGGGAATGTGTGTATGTCTATTTTTGCAGAAGAATGTCAGCTGTTATTTATTGTAACACTTTCACAGTATGTGGTCAACATTTCTGATGTTGATACTTTAAGAACTCTAATGTTCTACTTATCCCTTGGACATTTATGTCTTCTTATGTAAGGCACAATGCTTTTATTTAGCATTGATTATGCAATGTGTCTCTAGTCTTGGAGTAGAGATGTTTATATATTGATGTATTTTTACAAATAATATGAAAATAAAGCTTTTACAAAAATTCCATGCTTAGGTTTGTTTTATACATCCAAGCTTTTGTTTCTCCAGAGTAAAGGAGGTATGAGGAATCCAGGAGGGACTATATAAATCATGCCACTGGCTGCCACTAGTTGACACTTCCCTTTTCCCCTTAAGAAGGCATATTTGATGCATTTTCAAAGTCCATGCAGGCTCCCACCTTTAAAAACACTTTTTCACATAAAATGTTAATTTTGCTTCATGATAAACAATCTGCTCTTCTGTTCTAGAGTTTTAAATTGCTTTGAAATTTTAATAGATATTTTTCAAAGAGCTCTTGTTTAAATTAATTTGGTGAAGTTTTTTCAAAAAAATTAAGAATTAGTAAAATGGATTCTTCCTCAGTACTCAAGCAACTCATGCAATTGGGAAAAAAATAGAAACACTGAGTGGCTGAGTACTTCATCTGTGAAAGGGACTAGTTGAGAAGGGTTTCATTCTCTAAACTTTAAGGGGAAATTATTAAAGGTAATGCTATTTCAATGCTTCCCAAGTATGATAATGGTTTAAATGCTCTAGCCTGCACATTTGAATTTAAATTGCCGCAAAATGACAGGTGATTACTGAACCTCCACCAGAGAAACCAAGGTGTCATCTCCAGTTAGGAAAAGATCCAGTCCAGTGGAAAATACTCTCTGGCCCCGTAGGGAGAAATTGTGTGTGCCAGAAGAAAGAAAGGAGTAGGGAGGGTGACTGAGACAGAACCTGTTTCTAGATTTCAAATCCTAATTTATAGCCTCCACAGTGGAAAGAGGGCCTGAGTGGGCCACCGGTGGCCCACTCTAAGCAGATGGACAACTGCAGCAAAAATCAACTATTTGACTATCCATTATTCCGCTGAAAAGTAATTATAGTAGTCTCTTCATAACTCCAATGTTATTGCTTAGAATGAATGAGATAAGGTGAAATGACAGTTTTTGCACTGCATAGAGTTGAACAAATGCAAACCATTCCGGACCCTCCAAAAATGAATTAGCTCCCTAATGTGTTTTAGGCTGTGGGAAATAACACTTCCTTAGATCATCAGTGTTCTGTGAAAAGTCCTTTCCCCTCTATGAGAATTAAATCTGTAGCCTTTTGTCTAGTTAATTGTTCTGATCCTGGAGGATAAACATTTCTAATTTGTCCCACTCAAAAGGCCCAAAGGTTACATCCAGTACTAGGTCACTAGTTAAGAGCCAGGTGCTGGAGAAGATGTAAGCGTTCTCTCTCTAGTTATTTACAGGTCAAAAGAGATGAAGCCACAGAATTTAGTGACTCCTCTGGGTCTTAAAAGGGGAGAGAAGTCTCTTGGAGATAATTTATTTACATATCTAAAGGTTGGAGGCAAATTGTAGTTCATTGGAGAGCTCTTCTGGGAAGAACTGAGGCTTATTCCTTCTTTCCTTCTTTTGGGCAGGAAAAAAAATTGTTTTTCCTAGTGTGTGGAGTGTCTGACTACTAGTGTAGGACTATGGATGTGACTTTCATTCCATTGCCAGGGATAAAGCCCGAGGCAACTAGGATGTAGCATGCTTATTTTCTGTGAGTCATTCAATGATAAATCTATCTCTTATTCAGAGTACCTTGAATGTTCACTCAGGATAAATATCTTAAATTATAAAGATTAAAAGCCCAGCATAGACATAGCTTGGTGTATGTAAAGAAAGATAAAGGAGATGCAGCCAGTTCAACATAGGCTATGAAGAATTGAATGGGTCTGGGAGTAGATTCTAGTTCTACTCCCTTGTGACTGTGATGTTGGGTCAAATTTCTTGATTAATCTAAACTTCATTTTCTCCTTTCAGTAGAGAAGTACAATAATACTGTTAGGGAGCAGACAGATGTGAATGGTGGGAACATGAGGTTAAGAGAATAATTCTATAAAATGGGCCCATGGTGTTGACCCTCACATGCTTTCTTTTCCAAGAAGCATTTACCTGCAGCCCTGCCTGGCCAAAGTGGACAGGATATGTCACATCCCTCAGCAAAGTACCTGTTAGCTGCAGGAGAAATGCAGGCCCAAGATAATGTTGATGGGAAGAACCTGGGAGATATTTGTGACCAGATCGTGAAACTCTGGGAGATAAGGATAGTTCCTCCTAACCATAAAATCTATAAGAATGTATGTTTAAGAATCTAATTAGAACCAGTCAGCATGGGCCAAGGTGACCTAGAGTTGCCATGGCAGTAGGAACTTGAAAGTCTGATGTCACCCTGCTGTCAGTCAAAAGTCCCTGTATGGTACTCTCTGGAAACTTCTCTAGGATCTCCAATAAAACTGGAGTGCAGAAGAAGCACATTGTCCCTCTCCTCTCTGAGAGGACCCACTCACTCCCTTGAGAGTATCCCCTTTCCCTTTTCCCTATCCTTTCAATAAACTCATTCCTGTTACTGTGAGTGACATGTCTGAAATCTTTCTTTGTCGCAAGAGTCGTGGTCTGAAGAGGGGGTCTTCGAGCTGCCTCAGTTTCTCTGAAGACCCCAACTCCATAACAGTACTACTACTGTTTTGTGGTGATTACCAGATTTCTGAGTTATGATTTGAGTGAAGAGCTAAACAGTGCCTGAGAGACTGTAGTGGCTTTGGAATTTCCAGAACACAGGTGCAGGCACATTCCTTTGAAGGTGGAGGCAGTAAATTCCTTTTCTATCATTGTTGTAGCAAATTACCACAGTTTAGTGGCTTAAAACAATAAAAATAATTCTCTTACAAGTTAGGTGGCCAGAAGATCAAAATCAGTTTTACTGGGCTAAAATCAAGGTGTCTATAAGCCTGGTTCCTTCCAGAGACCCTGTGGGAGAATCTGCTTCTTTAATTTTTCTAGCTATCAGAGGACATATCTCCTGCTACATGGCCCCTTTCCTACATCTCCCCAAATCAACAGCATAACTTCTTCAAATCTCTCTTTTCATTTTTCTTCCTCATCCCAGTTACCTTCTGTTTGACTCCTTCTGGATCCCTTTAACAAATACCTTGCAGTTATCTCAGGCCCATCCAGGACAGTGCAGTATAGTCCCTACATCTTAAGATCCTTTATTTAATCTCTTGTGCAAAAATTCCTTTTATAATATAAGGTAACATATTTACAGTTTCTAAGGATTTGGACAAGAACATCTTTAAGGGCATTATTTAGCCTATTACAGGGGCTTGAGGTCAGCATTCAAAGTACTTTTTGTTAAGTTAAGAAAATACACATATTTTAGCAGGAAAACTTGAGATTGTGGAAAGAACTAAAATGATTCCAGCACTGCTAATGTTCAAGCCATGAAGCTGTTGTTAATGTTCCTGTATTAAAGAATACTAATTTAGGTATTTTCTCTAGCCCGGTGACTTCAAAACTTCAAAGCATACAAAGAAAGAAAGATATTGCATAATCAGTGGGCACTCATGGATGACTAGAAGAATAAGAGGGAGGAAAGTTTCCCTAGTTCTATGTTTATTGTTGAGTAGCTAATCTCATTGATATTGACACATTCATGGGGTAAACAGAAAAGGCAAGAGTGAGCACCACATTAAAATATCTGTAAGACTTTTGAGTATAAGGCAAACCTCCACGGGAAACATCAAGGCAGGGAGTGGGGAACAGAGATACTTGAGGAGAAAGTCACTAGACCATGAGGGCAGAAAAGGGGTGTTCTTTGCATTCAAAAACCAGTCTTAGAACACTGTAACACAGTGCCCATGTGACTTTCAGAGACCACCAGGAAACAGCAATGGCAGTAGTACTGGAGGTTTTCTAGGCATAGAAGCCAGAACATCTTCAGACTTTTTCTGAGATGTCTTCTAGAGACTTCCAGAAGCTGGTGGGATGTAAGAAAAAGGAAAGATGAAAGTTCTGCAATAGAATCCAACTCTCATTGAATTATGAGAGATGAAACCTAATCAGTCCATCCCAGTTTGAATGGACTGACTGGGTGGTAATTGTATGCAGGTAGGACTTGGTTGGAGAAAGTGGGTCACTGGGGGTATGCCATGTTAGGGAGCATTCTTCCCTGTGATCCCTTCATACCTCCTCCCCCCAGTCTCTGCTTCATTGTTAGCTTGAGGGGAGCAGATTCCCTCCACTATATCCTTCCTTCCTGATGTTTTGCCTTACCTTAAGCCCAGAGCAATAGAGTTGACCACCTATGGACTGAAACTGCTCACACTTTAAATCCAAAATAAACCTTTTCTCCTCTAAATTGTTCTTGTCAGATATTTTGGTCATAGTGACACAAAATCTAACTAAAACAATGATGCAATTTTTTTTTCCTGCTAAAGCATAAAAATTAAAAGGTAAGGATTTGCTTTATCTTAGGTTTCCAATAAAGCAGAGCCCAAGGCAAAGTTTACAATTTTAATTTTTTACTTTTTATGTTAACATAGTGTGTAAATTGTAATTTCTGATGGTTAACATAAAATACATGTACATGTTTTCTTATATTAATATAAAACATTTTCTTATATTAACATAAAATAGTAAAAGGCTAAAAAATGTAGCTTGTTTTGTAAATTTGACTTAGGAATCATTTGATATTTTGTACATTTGTAAAAATAGCAAGCAAATTATATATCAACTTGGCATATAATTGCATAAAAAGAAACTAGATTACCTGACTATTCTTCTCCAGCAGGTGTTGCCTGGGAAAAAATTATTAATCTGTTTTCAGAAAATATATATATGTTTTTATTTATATATGACAGTGGAATGCATGGTGGCCAAGTGGTCAAGGCAATGGACTGCTACAATTTTATTAAATGTACCAGCCTACCTCTGGGACTTCAAATTCATCAGGGTGTATGGTACTCCTGTGGGAGCATTTTATCTACCGCATTAAAAGTGATAGTGACGGGTGACCCAAATTGTGTCTTTTATCTTTAACGATCCTCGGAAAATAACATGAGATGATCTGGGGAGTCATGAACAGATCAAAAGAACCTGGTCCCATGGAAAGCAAGTTAGAACTCAGGGAAGTCTGCTTTGTGGTTATGAAACAGAGACACGTCCATTGATTCACCCAGTTCAATCCCCTCACAGAACCATCTACATACAAATCAAGGGGGAGAACCAAGGTTTTTGATCATGAGTCCAGGAATCTTTCAAAACCTATGACAGCTCTTTGTGCACACTGCGATGTCATAGTTTTCCTCTTCTTCTCAGAGCTCTCATTAAGTTCACTACAGTGTGGACCAAGTTTGTTTTTGTATTCCCTTATTATCATCATGGTAGCTACAAACACTGACAAGCACAATTTGATACACCATCTGTGGTTCTTACAGAATTTGGAGTAAGAAAATTAAGATTGTGTCCAGAGGGTGTTCTGATTTATTGTAGCTTTTTGATTGGTGAAAAAATCAATGACTCAGCAAAATGTTACATTATTCTCCAATTTTATTGCATGCTGAGATTTTCCCCTAAAATACCATTTACTGTCAATTAAACTTTGCCCTTGGAGCATGCCTCTGTTTGCAATATTTTTTAGCTTTTTTTCAATATACCGAGGCTTTGATTTATCCTTTTAGACAAAAAGTCAGTGATATTTCTCCTTGTTAAGGCAAATGAGATATTCTGATTTTTGAGGCTACTTATTGTCTTTTACCCACAAAAATTCTATTGATTACTCAGTTAAAGGGTTAGATTTGTTGTTGCAGAAAAAAGTGTGTTAAATATCACATAGCCAAGTTCATTTAACAAAACAGTAGAATTTGAGCTCACAATTCATTTTTTTCTATTTTTTATTTTGATTTGTTATATATGATACAATTAAAACTAAATTTTAACAATTTAGTTTTAAGAACTTTGAGGCTTAGTATTCTGGGCCTGTCCAAATAAAAAATATCAATTTATTCTAAATTAATTTTCATAATAGTTTATCATAAGATATTGAATTAAATTAAGACCTCATTTACGATTGTGCAAGTGAACATAAAATGAAAAGACAAATTAAGCCATATTAATTCCTGCTTTGTACCCAAATGGTTTTTAGAAAGACACAAACAATTTTCTCATGACAACATTCTTTAAATCATGATTAACTGAAAATGTCATTGTGTCCTTCAAAATTACATTGGTCCATCTCCAGGAAATAACACATCAAAAATGTTCTGTCTTTATTAATAGATTTATTACATTCTCTACTTTTCATCCTTCCCAAGGAGAACAAATTGGACAGAAATATTCTACTTCCTTATTGACTTGTATTTGATAAGCTTCTCCTTTCATTCTTCAACAAGGAAGGAGAAGGAAACAAAATTAATCTTGAGATTGTGGTGCATAAGGAATACCAGTGTTGAATCCACCAAGGTGGAAATCAAACTTGCCTATGGGATCTCACCAACATTGTTCTGCTATCTGCCCTTGGGTTTATTGCCTCCTTTTATCTATTGGAACATTTCATAAAGGAAAGCCAGATCTAAAGAGTTTTTTTTTTCTATAAGCAAAACAAAAACTGTGAAATATCTAAAATTAAATCAGGATGTTCACACAGGTTGTCAAGTATAAAAGTTCAATTAGGAGCAAAACAAAATCTATTTAATTATCTGGAGACTATGACTACAAGTGTTTGTACTCCTCTTATTAGAGGTGACAGTATAATTACTGCCTGTCAACCTGGGGTATTTATTTAGTAGATAGAATTATTATATTCAACTAAGATCTCATGGCTATCATATTTACAAATTTTCACTGGACTGAGCAGTTCTTTTATACTTATACAGGCCATTGTCTTGATGACAATGAAAACCTTAAGGAATGGATCCTTGCACTATATGCTCAATACTATTCCATAGTTGCAGCTTAATTAATGCATATTGATGATATTGGCAAATAATTGGTCTTTTGTGATTTCTCTGTGTTTATTTCTCTCAATGTTGAACTGTTGATCCAGCACTGAGACTTGGTACATTGATTTGAAATATTAAACAGTTGGGTAATATGGCTGTCTTTATTTTCACTCAGACCTTTACTGTTTGGGGGGGTTTATTTTTAAGGCTTTTAAAATTGTTTTCATTTTTTTGTTTTTGAGGTTCTGGGGATTAAACTCAGGGCCTTGCACTTGTTAGTGAGTTACATGGACCTTTTAAAATTTTAATTTGAGACAAGGCCTTTCTTTTTTTTTTTTTTTTTTTTTTTTTTTTTAAAAGAGAGAGAGAGAGAGAGAGAGAGAGAGAGAGAATTTTAACATTTATTTTTTTAGTTTTCGGCAGACACAACATCTCTGTTTGTATGTGGTGCTGAGGATCGAACCCGGGCTGCACGCATGCCAGGCAAGCGTGCTACCGCTTGAGCCACATCCCCAACCCGAGACAAGGCCTTTCTTAATTGTCTAGGCTGGCCTTGAACTTGTGATCTTCCTGCCTCACTCTCCCAAGTAATTGGGATTCATAGGCATATATCACCACATGTATAAAAAAGAATAGCTGACTTTTGCTGTACTTATTTCACACACCTGATGCTTGTAAGAGCCTAGAGCTTATAATGTCAACCTATTCAAATATATTTTATTTCTCCCAAATTTATTGAAATGTCCAATTGATGCTTGCAGCTTCTTACTGTAGCTGAAAAGAAACCATTCAAGTAGGAAAAATGAGGAGAAAATAAGGGCCTCTGGTCGTGGAGTTTTCAGAGCTGAAATGGTTTAAACTTCATTAGACTAAAAATATAAGAGACTAAGATATTGGGCATAATTTTTATATGACACACAAAGAAAAACTGCTTTGTCTTCAAGGTCCCATTCTAGAAACTGTCATGTAGCCTCTTAAAAAAAAAAAAAAAGGAAAAAAATGGGGGACATAGAGGGGGCTCTGAGAACATTAGTAAGGTATAAATTGACATGCATAGACTTAATTTTGATGTCAATGAACATCTACCATAAGCAAAGATGCATGGTAAGCAGTAAGATTATATGGATAGTTCTAGATTATTTGGAAGTCTATTATACACTTGAATAGAAAACATTCAAAAGAAACAACATAATTTTTTAGGTTTAAAATGTCTTTTAAATTTGCACAAAATTTTGTAGAAATAAAGGCATTGTGTTGTGTCCATCTACACCTAAAAAAAATTGAAAAAAAAATTCGTAGATATAAAAGATAGTGTAAAAATATTGTATAAAACACAAAAGTGTGTTTTACATAAATAATATTAAAGATTATACATACATATGTATATTATATGTATGTGTATGTATACATATGTATGTATATAGTTCTAGAAACAGTAAAAATGTAAATAATTATTTTTATTTCCAACTCCAAAACTTAGAACATTCCTGAAATACCAGAAGCACTCTCTATACTCTTCCAAATCTCAGTTCCTCTCCCTCCCTGTAACATACCACCATATTAACCCTCATCTTGAAATCAGTGTTAATTATTTTTCACTTATCTCTACAAATTTACCAGTATTATTGGAATTCTAAAAAATTCTTTAGTATCATTTGCCTTTGAATTCTGGATAAATTAGATAATGGCTCTGTAATATGACTTAATTCTATCATTCAATACCATATTTATGAATTTTATATAAGGTAGATTCATTTTTACATAATTTTGTATGTGCTGATCATTTTAATAAAATATCATTTCATTTTGTGATAACACCAACATATATTTATTTGGTCCATTGTTGCTTAGAAAATTGTGTTACTTATAGCTTTACTACTATGAATAATGCTGCTTTCAAATTTTTATACTGGTTTCCACAACACATGTGTTAGAGATAATTAGAGATACTCTAGGATAGATATGTAGGAGTCGAATTACTGGCTCACAGCGTATGTATATCTTCAACTTCACCAAATAGTACAAACAATTCTCAAAATGGTTGTACCAAGTTTGCAGTGCACAAAAGCAATTTATGAAAGTGCCTCTTCCTCCACCTACTGGCCATTTCATAGACTGGCAGACTTTTATATTGTTGCCAAATAATTTGTATAATGCCCATTTGCTCTATGTACTATTTGCTATTTCATAAAAGCTTTTAAATTTTTTTTGTAACTAATCATTCATCACATATATGTGACATAAAATTGTCTCTGTAATGCTTTTTGAAAGGAATTGTCTATTGTTTAATTTTTCTCTTATGCTTCTCAAAATCGTAATTACATACTATATTGTCTTCTAGTAAATGAATAAATTTGTATTTTATATTTAGAACTTTCATCTACTTAAAATCGATTTTTCTGTATAATATGAGATAGATATTCAACTTTATTTTCCATATATGGGTAACCAGTTTCCCAGTACAAAGTGTTGGAAAGATCATCAATTTCCAATCTCTGTATAAATCTAAATTTCATACATGTGTAGTTTGATTTTGGACTTTGTTTTCTTTCTTTTATTCGGTCAATATATCACATCTACATGAGTGCAGCACTATCTTAATTACTATAGCATTATAAAAATTCTTGATGACTGGAAAGGCAAGTCTCACAGCATTGTTTTTGTTCTTTAGCAGTGCTTGTCAATATAGGAATTTTGAATGAAAGTGCATTGGATTTATGGGTAAAATAATGATGCATCTTTAAAATATGAAATAATTTATGAACTTGATATAGCCTATAAAATTGAGTTCTTTAAATGACATTTAAACATTCTTCTTGGACTTTTTCCTTAAACATATTTCTAGAAACTTGCATTTTGTATTTTGCCATTATAAATGGTGTTTTAAAGACTGTGTTTTCTGACTTTTGTATCCATTAGTATTCTAATTATGTAACTCTAAGTTGTTTTGCTTTTTCTGTCTAGACAATTATGTCATCTCCTACTAATAGCAGTTTTATTTTTTCATTAATTATAAATTTTAATATCACTTTCTAGCTTTGATGTACTGCTTAAAACTTTCAGTACTCATTTGAAATGGAGGTGGTGATAGCAGGCTCTCTTGTTTTGTTCTAAATAAAACCTTCTAAGCATCTCATCACTAAGTGTAATATTTATTATAGGTGTTCTATTGCCTTTGTGAGGTGAAGGAAGCTATCTGCTGTGAATACTTTCTTGAGTTTTCTCTTTAAGTCATAAAAATTAATATTAAATTACATTATTTTTAAATCCTGGGATTTTTCACTCCTAATTTAAAGATGGCCAAGCTCACACCTAATAGACTTCTGGGAAATCCTGAAGATCTAAGTAGAGCCCTGTGCTCTGTGAAGAGCAGTTGAAGGTTCAGAATTAACTTAAATGGAAACTCAGAAAAATAAAACACAGAACACTTTAATTTCAATCTGGAAAATGAAGGTTGTTTTTTCCCAATAACAAATGAAATCAGATTCTAAAAGCAAAACAAACAACTGACCAAAAGGGCTGTCAGAGATATAATGCTAAAAAATATATGGTATGTATTCTATGGTAGCAACTTGGGAGATATTGTGTAGATTACCTAACCTAACACAGAACCTTATACATAGTAAGAAAGGGGTTCTGATCAGTTTACTGCTAAAAAGTTCCTATTGTAGATTATAACTGACATTATTCATAGTCAATGGCAGAAAATATGATTAATGCATTTAGAAAATTATATCCTAAATATATAGTAGAATAATATCTGAAACAAATTTATTTTGAAATACATATATTATATAGTTGTTAAAAATACATACTATTAAAATGTGTTGGAATTTTGAATGAACCCTTTTTTAACAGATAGTATTACCATTTTAAAACAATTTCCAAGTGTTTTCCTTTTTAGAGTCACATTGACAGAAAAGTTAGTTTTCTTTGGCTCTTGAGGATGTATGAGTAATGATCATTATCTAAAAGATTAAAGAGAAGTATGGTACATGACATTAAATAAAAATTACAAGAGGCTATTGTTTTAGAGTAAGCTCCTGCACAGTTCATGCTCAGAGTGAAAGTGGATTTATTCACACTGAAGTGTCAGGTCACTAAGCTGAAACTAAGCTGTTTGTTTGATCTTTGGAGAAATCAGGATTAGAGTGTGTTAATCGGCTTTCCATTACTGTAACAACAACCTGAGGTAAACCAGCTATAAAGAAGAAAAGTGTATTTTGGCTCACAGTTTTGAGATTTTATTCTATGACCTATGGGCCCCATTTCTCTGTGCTGGTAGCAGGAAAGTATGTTGTGATAGGAACATGTGGCAGAGGCAGCTCATTAACCTTATGACCAGGTGTGAAGAAAGGAGGGGAAGAGACCAGAGTCTCAGGATCCCTTCAAGGGCACGACCCCCACACCAATGTTCTAAACCCTCCCATTTGGCCCACCTCTGAAAATTTCTACCATCTTCCAACAGTGTCACAGACTGGGGACCAAGTCTTTAACACATGGATTCTTTGGGGGCTGTTTAACTATACCACAGTAGAGAGGGAACAGACAAATCTCCTGAAAAGACCAGTTTTAATTGGCATGATAATGAAATTTCTTCTATTTTAATCCTCACATGAAATAAGTAACCTGAAATAACCTAATGTTAATTAATCAGTTATTTTCCTATTGTTCTGTCTCCCTGTCCCCACCTTATAAAGAAAGTAATTTTGAAATGGCCAATTGCCTTTTTGTTTTGTTCTGTTTTCTTCAAGCCCTTCTCTGTCTATAAAATCCAAATCTTTTGTTCAGAGCCCTATTCTGTTTCATGGAATGAGATGTTGCCTAATCTGGCATTGAAAATAGAGCCAATTAAGATGATTAAACTAAATTCCTGTGATTTTTGTCCCTTGAAAATGCCAAAGTATCTTGATGTTAGTATTTTTTTTCTTAAGTAGACTATTATTTAAGCAAAATTTCTGTTCTAGATTTGAATGAATGGAACTATACTTTTCATGTCATGTGACAGGATATTCAAAGTGATCTATGTTGTAATTATCTTCCCTAAATATCCCAGTGATGAGTTGTTACGTGAAGATCAGCACCTAGTTCTTACACAGATCAAACAGACATATTAGCTAAGAAAAATTTTTTTAAAAAATTATTATTTTTTTCTTCTTTAGAGGATATCCTTTATCTCCAACATGGTGTCAACTCCAAACACAGTCGGCCAATCATTGGGTAGAAAATGGATAATAAGAATAGACCTTGAGACAAGGATTGAAGTGCAAGTATGTGCTTGAGGAGGAAAGGGAAGGTTAGCAGAGAAGTAGACAGAAAACACTGCCAATTAAGGGTGTACTATTAAACCAGCTGCCCTGACACTGTGGACCATCAACTGAGCTTGTATAGTAGGCTGTGTTAGAGGAAGATCTGAATGATGTAATTCCATGGTCACTGGAGATAACAAGCCTCATATTCAGGAATCCCAACAAATTACATGCAGGGCAAATTAAAAGAATTGCATACCTTGACATCTCCAAGTAAGACATCAGAATGCAGAGGACGTAATGAAGATCTTATAATAAATTAATGTAATCTCCTATTGGTCAGTGTCTTACACAAGAGCGTGGACAAATCAATTCATCCCATCTCACAAAAATGTAATTGGCTCATTATAAAAAATGAATTGATCTGTCTTATACTTAAAAAAAATGTGATTTGCATGGCTTTTCAGGTTCATTTTTCTTCTTTTTTTTAGGTACCAGGAATTGAACCCAAGGACACCTGGCCACATCCCCAGCCATTTTAATTTTTTTTTTTTTTATTTTGAGACAGAGTCTCATTAAGTTGCTTAGGACTTAACAAAGTTGCTGAAGCTGTCATTAAACTTGTAGTCCTCCTGCCTTAGCCTACGGAGCGCTATGATTATAGGTGTGCACCATCGCACCCAGCTCAGGTTCATTTTCTGTTTAGTGAAATGTAAGTTTACAATACAAAACTAAGCATCAAAGTTTTGTATTGATCACAAACTCTGTTTTGAGATGGTTTTTGTATTTCTGGAGGAATATGGTAGAAACAAATGGTCATAGTTTGTCCACTGATTTGTTTACTTAGTTTCACTTCCTCATTTTTGTAGTTTCTTTTTATATACCTGTAACATCCAAAGCAATGATCTCCTCTTGTTTGCATGGTTCAATAGAAAGACTATATATAATTAACAGTTAAAATGCTAGTGCAATCATGAGCCAGGTCCTTGATAGCCAGGTAACCTTCAGCAAGTTATTTTGCTGCTAATAATTTAAGATTCCTAATTACTTAGCTATGAAATTCAATGCTCTAGTTACATCAAATCACTCTTTTCTTCCCTGAAATGACCATTTTCTGTTCTGGATCAGGACTTTACCCATTCTATTTCCTTTAACTGAAACATCTTTCATCTCCTCACTAAGATTTAGCCCATTCATCTGGTTAAGTTTTACTTACTCTTCAACTCTTAGTTTACAAATCACTTCCTCCAAGAGACATTTCCTGAGCCCTTCCAGTATTATTTAGTTAATGAGGTGTCATGATAACAATCATTTCATTTTACTATGATTTGCTAGTGAAAGGAAATGAGCAAAGAGAAATGAACTGACTTGTCCAAGGTTATAAAACCTACTAACGGCAGAGCCAAGGCTTGATGCCGGATTGTTGTCTCCATTTTCTTCCATTATTACCACATCAGTAAGCAGTACCCAACTCCACCCCAGTTTCACCCAGCCTCTGTGGAATACTGAGATGTAAAATCTAAAAAACAAACAAACAAACAAAGGCCTTCTATGAGTGCCTACATGAGGTGGAGCTAATTCATGAGGCCGACTAAGACATCCTGACTGCTGCTCCTTGCCAGCTCTGCCAAGCCTCCTGCCCTGGAACATCAAGTTCTATGATCTTACTGAGGACTGATGCATATCTGCTTTCTTCTTGCTGCCAATGTTAACATGTAACAATTATAATTTGGTTAGCTCTCCCCAGAGTTCACATTAAGAGCCCACTGTTCTCCGTTTTGCCACTTTGCTTTTTGAACAATTCCCTCAGGAGCACAAAGTATGTTTTGCATTACTCTTTGAAGCTAGACTACAAAGAAAAAAAAAGAAAAAAGCAACATAATTCAAGGCCATAAAAATATGTTTGTTTTCCACCCCATTCATTTAGGAACTCCAGTTACATTGTACTTTGTGTCTTAAAGTTAACCCATGGAAAAAAAAAATAAAAAAAAAAAAATAAAGTTAACCCATGGCTTGCTGATGACTTATTATTATTTTTTATCTTTTCCCTCTCTCTCTCTCTCTCTGTGTGTGTGTGTGTGTATATATATATATATATATATATAAAACATTTATATATATATAATATAATACATTTATATATATATAATATAATACATTTATATATATAATATAATACATTTATATATATAATATAATACATTTATATATATATAATACATTTATATATATAATGTAATACATTTGTATATATAATGTAATACATTTATATATATAATGTAATACATTTATATATATATTTCACATAAGAAAGAAGTGAAGGCTGGTACCATGGCACAGACTGTATGTAATTCCAGCTATTTGAGAAGCTAAAGCATGAGGACCACACGTTCAAGGCCAGCCTGGGAAACTTTATGAGATACTGTCTCAACATAAAATATGCTAGTGATATAGCTTAGTGGTAGAGAGTTTGCCTAATATGTGAGAGGCCCTTGGTTCAATATATATATATGAGAGAGAGAGAGAGAGATACACACACACATATTGGGTATAAAAAAAATGGGTACTTTACCACTAAGCTACATACCAAGTTTTTTTTTTTCTCTTTATTTTGAGACAGGGTCTTGCCAAGTTGCTGAGACTGGCCTCAAACATGCCATTCTCATGCCTCAGCCTCTGGAGTTACTGGGATCACAGGCCTGCATCAACACTTCAGTCTTCACTTTTTTTTTAAATTGGTACATTATAGTCGTACATAATGATGATATTTGTCATCACATATTTTTACATACACACAATATAAAAGTATAATTTGGCCAATATAATTCCCCAGTATTTCCTCTTTCCTTTCTCTCCTCCCTCCCCTGATCCCTTTCCTCTATTCTACTGATCTCTGTGATTTTCATGAAATCTCCCCACCTTTTTTTCCCTTCTTTTCCCTTTAGTTTCCACTTATGAAAGAAAACTTTCTTTACAATTATCCACTCGTTTTCCTGCACATGACATAATTTCATTCTTCTTCAAGGCTGTATAAAACTCCATTGTGTAGATATACCACATTTTCTTATTCGATCACCTGTTGACAGACACCTAGACTGGTTCCAGGGGCTATTGTGAATTGTGCTGCTGTAAACATGGGTCTGCATATATCACTATAGTATGATGTTTTGAATTCTTTAGGAGAAATACCAAGGAGTGGTATAACTGAGTCCCTATGATGGTTCCATTCCTAAACTTTTGAGGAACTTCTGTCTCGCCCGTGTCCCACTTAGGCAATTGAAATGGGGTTCCTCTCTGTGGAATGGGCTGGCTGCAAAATGAAAGCTAAGAAAAACAGAAATGTGAAAGAACTACAGAACCCAAAATATTTTTAGAAAGAAGGGCCAGGTGGGTTAGCCAATCTTAGGGATCAAGTTTCCACACTGAAAAAGGCCAAAGGCAGCCTACTCTTGCTTTATTTATATGGAAAGACATCAAAGGTAGGGATAAGGTTTCAAGGGCAGAGTCTTGAGTTGTTTTTCAGTCAGCAGGTTGATTGACATCTTGGCAGGTCATACCCATCTCAGGTGCTGTATGGGACCTCTGGCAGAGCTTGAGGGGGAAGTTCACCTGCATCAGGTGATCCAGGGGGTGTCACAGGAGGTTCCCAATGCCAGACTTAACCCCTCATTCGGCTACTATGGACAACATAGTCCACACAGCCCACAGACGGCTTGTGACACTTTTGCACTAATTTCCATAGTGGTTGTTCTAATTTACAGTCCCACTAACAGTGTAAAAGTGTTCCTTTTTCTCCACATCCTCTCCAGCATTTATTATGGTTCATATTTTTGATGACTGCCATTCTGACTTGTGTGAGCTGAAATCTCAGTGTAGTTGTGATTTGCATTTCCCTAATTGCTAATGATATTGAACTTTTTAAAAAATATTTTTTTGGCCATTTGTATTTCTTATTTTGAGAAGTATCTGTTTAATCCACTTGCCCATATAAGTTTTTAATTTTTTTTGTAGTTGTAGATGGACAGCATGCCTTTATTTTATTTTATTTTTATGTGGTGGTAAGGATCAAACCCAGTGCCTCACACATGCTAGGCAAGTGCTTTGCCACTGAGCTACAGCCCCAGCTCTATTTGCCCATTTATTAATTGTTGTTTTTTTTTTTTGGTGTTAAGTTTTTTGAGTTCTTTATATATTATAGATATCAATCCTTGATCACAAGAGTAGCTACCAAAGTCTTTCTCCAGTTCTGTAGATTCTCTCTCCACATTCTTAATTGTTTCCTTTCTGTGCAGATGTTTTTTAGTTTGCTGTCATCCTGTATATTAACACTTGGTATTATTACCTGAGCTTAAGAGGTCCTATTGAGAAAATGATTGCCAGTGTCTCTATGCTAGAGTGTTAACCCTATGTTTTCTTCTAGGAGTTGCATAGTTTATGACCTAATTCTTAGGTCTTGATCCATTTTGAGTTGATTTTTCTGCAGGGTGTAAGTGTCATTCTTCTACACACCCATAACCAGCATCATTTGTTTAAAAGTTTGTCTTTTCTGTTTTTAGCTGCTTTGTTAGGGAATATTTGTGTGGATTTGTCTCCATGTCGTCTATTCTTTACCATTGGTCTATGTGTCTGTTTTTATGTAGTACCTTGCAGTTTTTGTTACTATAGCCCTGTAGTTTAACTTGAAGTTAGATATTGTAATGTCTCCAGAATTGCTTTTTTGCCTTAGCTATTCTGGGCCTTCTATTCATCCAAATAAATTTTAGGACTTTTTTTTTTCTAGTTTTGTGAAGAATGTCACTGGTATTTTTATGGCGATTACATTAAATCTGTGTATTGTTTTTGATAGTATGGCCACTTTAACAATATTAATTCTATACATTTCTTTTTTGATGATTTGTATGTCTTCAGGTTCACTAATATTTATGCCACATCAATCTGTCATTAACTAATTTAGAAAATGAGAACAGTAGCAGACCTATGCTTATATGAGATTTCACATAAGAAAGAAGTGAAGGCTGGTACCATGGCACAGACTGTATGTAATTCCAGCTATTTGAGAAGCTAAAGCATGAGGACCACACGTTCAAGGCCAGCCTGGGAAACTTTATGAGATACTGTCTCAACATAAAATGTGCTAGGGATATAGCTTAGTGGTAGAGAGTTTGCCTAGTATGTGAGAGGCCCTTGGTTCAATCTCTAGTGTGGGGGAAAAATGTGAGGTTGCAAACAAGAGAAATGGATGGATTAGTAATAAATGCTCTTGTTATAATTGCTAGTTAATATTTAACAAAAATATATTTGAAATATAGTTGAGCCTGGTATGGTGGTGCACACCTGTAATCCCAGTGGCTTGGGAGGCTGAGGCAGAAGGATAGCAAATTCAAGGCCAGACTCAGCAACTTAGTGAGACCCTGTCTCTAAATATAAAAAAGGGCTGGGGATGTGGCCTAGTGGTTAAGCATCCCTGGGTTCAATCCCTGGGGTGTGTGTGTGTGTGTGTGTGTGTGTGCAAGATGTGCATTGTAATCCTTATTAGAAATTTGAATCTGTAAATCAAAACTTATGTAAAAAGCTCTAGAGTAAATAAGCAGAAATATACATGTATAATCTTAAAGTAGGGAACAATTACTTTAACATTACAATAAGCTCCAAACATAAAAGATTGATTAGTTAGACCAGAAATAAGAAATTTCATTTATTGAAAATCTCAACAAAAAAGAAAGACACAAACTTAAATACCTGTTACTCATGAAACTGAAAATGAATTGACATTCAAATATAAATCACATATCAATTAGAAAAAAAATAAAATGACATATTTCATAGAAGAGAAAATAAAATGCAGATGAAAAAGAAAAAAAATGCTTCTTAATTAGCAGTGAAGAAAAGTAAATAAATTAAGCAAATTAAGATGTTTATAAATCCTACTTATTGCCCAGTCTATTAGCTAAAACTAAAAAGATGACTAATTTATAATCTTGTGAAAGATGTGATTCAGTTATTTATTTCCTATTTCTGGAAATAAAAAAGTTAAACTATAACTATCATGTGATCCAACTACCCCAGAAGAGGTATAACAGCCAAGGAAATGGAATCAGAATGTAAAAGAGACATTCACATTCCCATGTTTATTTGCAGTACTACTCACAATATCCAAGACAAATGAAATCAGCTGAAATGTGTATCAATGGATTAGTGGGTTTTAAAAAATGTGGTATTTATATGTAATAAATATTAGTCATACATAAATTATTTTTCATAAAAACAATGCAATTCTGTTATTTGGGGTAACATGATTATATTTGGGGGATGTTATATTAAATGAAATAACTCAGGCACAGAAAGACAAATACTATATGCTCTGGCTTGTATGAAAAAACTTAAGTTGATCTCATAGTGTAAAGAGTGGAATAGGGGTTACCAGAGGCTGGGAACAGTAGAATGGAGGATGGGATGGAAAGAGGTTAGTTCTGGGGCACATTAAATCAGATTGATAAATTCTTGTGTCTGTCACATTGCAGAATGACTGTAATTATTGCATATTTTAATAGAGCTACAATTATTGCATATTTTAAAAGAGCTAAGAAATTAGGTGATGGATATACCAATTGACTTGTTTTGATGATTATACAAGGTATATATGTACCTCTCCCCCCAAATCATATTATACTAATCCATTCATTTCTCTTGTTTGCAACCTCACATTTTCCCCCCATACTAGAGTCTGAACCAAGGGCCTCTCACACACTAGGCAAACTCTCTACCACTAATTTTATATTTAAAATTACTGAGTCAAAATCATTTTAAAATAGTATTGAAAAAATTAAATTTAATGAAGTTTTGGGGGTTTTTTGTTTGTTTTTTAAAGGAGCAGTTAGAGAAAAGCAGGAAGCAACAATCTGTATTCAAAAGAACCATTCTAGGCCAAAAAAAATGTAGTGATCTTAAAATATCCTCTGGAAGTTGCCCATCCAGGTTGATATTGCCAAGATAACTTTCTTCAGCTCCTTGGGCTGCTGCTTCCTCTCAGTCCATAGCTACTCATCTGGCTATTGCTTGGGCGTCACTCCTGTTTCTTGTATCTTGTTTTCCTCCACATCTAAGCTCTTTGTTGAGCTTTTGACCAACCTTCTTCTTTGCTCTTCTCTGTTCAGAGTAAGCTAGCGCACATGTCATTAGTACCAACTCTATTTGCCTCAAGGCAATCTACTCTTATTTTGCTGGCTTCTGATACCAGTTTTAACTGTTTGCATTTTAATAATCAATTTTTTTTTGCACTGGGGAATAAATCCAGGGCTGCTTTACCACTGAGCTATATTGCCAGTCTTTTTTATTTTGAGACAGAGCATCATTATGTTGTACAGGCTGGCCTTGAACTTGTGATTCTACTGCATCAGTCTCCCAAATCACTCTCAAATATTTTGTTACAATAATGAATATCACACACACACATTATATATATATATATATATATATATATATATATATATATATTGCAAAAAATTAGACCAATGCAGATTAATAAAGTTATCTAAGACAGTGCTTTGCCTCAAAAGTAGAACATGCTCACTCACATAATTTTTTAACACAGATGTCAACACTTCATAGTTACTTGGTGGCATGACTTTTCATTTCACTCTTTCTTTCTTATAAAAGTAGGAAGTGAAAAGCAAGCTAGATCCAGGATGGCACAGGAAGTGTTTGAGTGAATTATTGCATACCAAGATAAAGATATTATCTTTTAACTCATTCATATTTAACACTTTATAGATATGTAGAGACTACCTACAAGGAATATGAATATATTAACTGTAGAACTCAATCAAATGATGATTATAAATTGTTTTAACAATTATTTCTTTAAAAGCTTTTTGAGTCTTTTGATTTGGTACAAATTAACACTTTTAACACTTTTGATCTGAGTTACTTAAGATAGTTTTAAAGGTTTTGTCTTTTCATATCGTGTTAACATTTGTGAATTCATTTAGTCCACTGAAAAGTATTAAATTAAGTCAACTTAACTTAGGCAACTGGGGTTTTTCATCTAACACTAATATTTCATGCTTTCCTTAAGAGTCATCTTAAGAAAACTAAATTATTTCTGTTTTAGTCAGCTTTTTTGAAGCTGCAACTAAAAGTTTATTTGGTGGCTCATGATTTCAGAGGTCTCAGTCCATGGGCACCCGGCTCATTCTTCAGGTATCCAGGTGAGGCAAAAGAGCATTGCAGAAGAATGTGGCAGAGGGAGATGGGTTACAAGATGATCAGAAGGCAGAGACAAACTCCACTTGCCGGATTTTATATATATATATATATATATATACACACACACACACACACACACACACACACNGCTGGTCCCATTGCTGTTTGTGCTCATGATCACAATTTTTTGTTTCTCTCTTCCACATCCTTTCTAGAACTTTCTAATTCTTGGCCATTACTTCAGCTGTAATCTAAGCTGTTTTCTTGGAACAGATGTCCACACCTTCACTACTGAGGCCTCAGAGACATTATTACAGAGAAACATTGAGTTACTTCTCTGAATTCTCTACCCATTATGTAGAGGGCTAGTAATCCTGCCCTTCACTGTCACAGGGATGACCACTATTATAACACCTTTCCTTGCTGCTGTGACACCACTGTGGAAATCCCAAAGTGACAAAGGGGCAGCTACTTTCAGATTTTGTGGAACCTTTCCTGTATTGCCATGTGCCCCCGTCTACCTACTCTTCAGGATTAAAGATGTCTATACAGCAGATCCTAAAGGTGCCTAGACCTAAAGCATAAATTCTGCAAATGAGTTCATGGAAATGATGTTGAAAGAGGCTGGTAATTGCTTGGCTTATGGACCTGTTTCCCACTTTTTGGAAACAGAACCTATGGATTTAATGTCAGTTTCTGTAAGCTTACAAAAAGGGTGAGATAGTAAATATTTTTGGTTTTACAAATGATCATGGTCTTTCTTTCAATGACTTTGCTGTCGAAGAGCAAAAACAGCCATAACCAATACAAAAATATAACTCCATGAGGACCTATATCTTAATGAAGTGGTCCCCAAAGACATCAGGGATAATGACTCAGTTATTGCATGTCATCATTTTGCCACCAATTTGCTGACTGGTATGGTCTCCTGGAAGGGCAGGACCATACTAAAATATTAATTGCCCTCAGTCAATCAACCTTGGTGCTAGCCCAGGCTCTTGTAGGATCCATTGACAGCCTCCATCTCTGCCCCCTTGACAGCTCTTTTCTAAAGCCTATTGGAATCAGAAAAGACATCTCAAAAATCAGTATTACTACTTGTCAAAAGGATATAAGTGCAAGGAATTTTAATAAATTTCAAATCTTAGGTGCATGAAGATGACTTCAAAAACAGAGAAAGTGTTATATTTATTACCTCTTTAACACCTTTCTACATTACCCACATTTTCTTCCCTTCTTCCCTCCCTCCTCAACACACTGAAGAACATTTCATAGCAGCAGTCTTCTTGAAGTCTTGATTGGCATCCAAAGAAGAGTAACTGGGGAATAAATATCAACTGACATTTCATTTATTCCTGCATGATAGATCAGTTCCCGTCCTTTATAGATTACTTCTGACATGCAAGGAAATAAGAACAAATTACACAAGCATACATATGTGTTCTTACAGAAATTTCTATCAACTAACATTTTATTTTTTAACCTAAGAAAAATAATATCACACTTTTTAAATGTTCCTCAATTTAGAAGTTTGATAAGATGGTAATTTTTATTTTGTGTTTTTTGACTCAATAAAAAGTATATAAAAAGGAAATTATAATGGAAAGAATAAATAAAATATGGAACAATTAAATGTCTAATAAATCCCAAAGAAGATATTGTTAATTTGAGCTATTTTTTAACCTGGCAGATATACGTTGTGTATAAATATGCATATGTATTTCTCTCTGTGTGATGATGTATATATGTAGGTAACTGTAAGCACAGATACAGAAAAATTTTACCAAAAGTAGAAAAAATTATTTGACATTGACATTTCCATAAAACTTGGTAAAACAGATATTATTTGATGCATTAATCAAATGTCATAAAAAGCAGTATTCTTTAAAGTGTAAAGATAAACATCTAAAGTCAGCTCCTTAGACTGACATTGCAGCAACATGGAAAAGCACCCAATGATGGGTCAGTTATATTCCTAGAGAACCAAAGTAACAGGCATCTACATTGGTGAGTCCCTAGATCTTTTCATTCCTGTATTTCCTTCTGCAAGAGGGATCTAGACACAATGTGATACCCAAAATTTGATCCTAGAACAATAAATGAACATTAGTAAAAAAAAAGGGGGGGGGGTGGATTTGTAACAATTGTGCAATTTGAACACAAAGATGTCCCAATGTTAATTTCTGATCTTTGACTGGTGGAGCTTGAAATATAAAAAGTTAAAATTAAATGAATCTTGGCTAAGAGCACATGGCAGATTTCCACACTCTCTTTGCAGCTTTTCTGTAAATATAAGCTATTTAAACATTTAAAAGCTTTTTAAAAATGGAAGAGGGAATTAAGCATGTAACTTTCCACAAAAAACACAAACCTGAGCTGCAGTGATGTTCTGATAATAGCAACAGAGAGGAATATACTTAAATCATTTCAAAAGCAACCCATAGAGAGAGGAGGAGGAATCAGAGATTAGGAAGGTGCATGCAGGACTCTCCTGTCAGGTTACATTCTACTTCTTGGCCTGGACTGGTGGCTGCACATGTGTCATCATTTTATGGTAACTCACTGAATTGTATTTTTTTGTTGTTGTTACACTGCCCTTCAACAAAAGAGAAGTTCTTAAACACAGTCATAGTACTGGTAAATAGTTCTCTATTACAGGTAAAGAATGAAATGAGTATACATAAATAAATTAAATCTGCAAGCATTGAATGGGATCTTGTGTAGGCAAAGATACCCAAGTTATTAAATCACAAGCATAACATTTTCAGAGCTGAGAGAGCATTAGAAATGGCCAAATTCAGCCCTGACAAGTTCTCCATGGAGGCGGCTCTCCAGGTGCTCCTTCAGTGGGAAAGGCAGGACCTGACATCTGTGTCTTAGCAAAGCCCTCAGAGATTCTGATGTAGCCAGATTATATACCACTGAGACATGCAAGGAGGCAAAGTGAAATTTCAGAGGCAGAATGTCCCAGAAATGGCACAAGAGCCATAACCCCTGACCCTGGCCCTCAACTCCACCTGCAGCCCAAGACCCCAGCTAAGACTCCTGAACTCTTACAATTCCATTAGCAAATATCTGTAAGTTCCACCAATCTAAATTATCTTATTTAAGACATGTTTTTTTTTTTATCATCACGGATCTGTTTCACCCTAGAAATATCATTATGTTTTCAAAGTAATTAAGTTTCATACTTTTAATACAACAGTTACACAAGTTATTTATTTAATGGGATCATATTTAATGGTAGAGTCACAGAATATCAAAACCGGAGGGCTACTAGCCAGCCTACTCATTTTGTACATGAGGAACCTAATGCCAGAGATAAGAGAAAGTTGTCATGAGTTTCTAGAGATCAATTCTCCTTTTTCAGGTCAATAAATTAGCCTGGATTTCTTCCCAACACTTATTGTCTGAGGGAGATAAAGTAATATGCACTAAGAAATACCATCAGATTTTGGCTTTGGTTTTTGGATATATAATTCAGTTTGTTGTTGTTTTGTGATCTTTTCTATTGAAGATGATTGTTGCTGATCAGCAGTGTGATGGAACTGAATAGAAGACAATAAAAAAATCATTAACTACTGACAGCCAATCCAGGTACTTTTTAAATGTGAAATTAATTCATAGTAAATGGAAGTAAAATTTAAGAATTTCTTTTAAGGTATAACATTCTTAGGTAGGCAATTATGAGAAAGATAATCATCAGAATGGACAGAGCTACATGATTCATCCACAAGCCCCAAGGTGAGATATCCATGTCCTGCATTAACAAGAATTCTTCACCAGAACATCTGAAATGAAACAGAAAATATAACTTTATTCCTGGCATCTGTGAAATTTTGGTCAATTTATTTGCTTTTCTTTAAAGAAACCTATGGATTAACAATATCTTCAAAATTATCCCTTCACATACAATAGCTATCAGTCATTGTTACTTGATGCTATGCTAAATAACTTGCATATAATTTCTTACTTATCCCTAAAATGTTCCAAAGGGGTATAGATATCATATTCATTTAAGAGGAGGGGAAGAAGGCTTAATTAACTTAGCCAAGTTTACAATCATATTATAAACCAAATTTCTAGTGTAAGTAGAAACCAGATTCATTTGTTTCCAAGTATATAATGCTACCCTCTTCAAAAACCAGAAATAGGCCAGGTGCGATGGCACAAATCTGTAATCCCAGCAGCTCCGAAGCTGAGTCAGGAGGATGGGGAGTTCAAAGCCAGCCTCAGCAACTTAGTAAGGCCCTAAGCAACTAAGTGATTCCCTGTCTCTAAATAAAGTATAAAAGGGCTGGGCCTGTGGTTCAGTGGTTAGTTGCCTCTGGGTTCAATCCATGGTGCCAAAAAAAAAAAAAAAGCACAAATAATTATCAACTGATCTTTCACTGACTGCTGATGGGGACAACTTGCTCACCCATGAGATAGCCATCCTGAAAAAAAATGGCTAAAAATTCTAAAACCAGAAGGGAGCAAGGGCTTGTGGGCAGAGTCAAGTCTGTCAGTTGTCAGTCTAACACTGTGATGACCATCACAGATACTCAGCTACAGGATGTTACCTGCAGGCACAGAAAAAAGACTCAGACCTTAAGAACCAGCTGAAGCAGGGCAGGATGGAGCATTCCTGCCACATAGAAAAGTACCTGATACTAAAACACATGATGCAGCCACAGTTGTTGCCTGCTGCCATTTTTGTGCATGTTGGCATTTAGCAGTTCCTAAAATAGCCATGCCCTCATTCTGCCTAGAGGAGAGATTCCTCCTTCCTCTTGTGAGGATAGCTCTTTGTGAATAGTTAGGCTGTGGTGGCTCCTGCTTATCTGTTCCCCTGTTTCCAACCACTGCATTCTGCCTAGCAGCCTGATGGTGACTCTGTGTTACAAAGACACCACAGCCAGATCAAACCAAGGTCAAGGGGGCCCAGTAGAGAAAACTCTATTCATAGAGGTTTTACCTGTCAGTAATTCAAAATAGGAACTTGTCTGATTATTACAAATTATTCTATGTTATTTGAACATTCAAAAGGGATTCAGGACATCAGCATTCTCTTTTCTCTCATTAATAGGCACCTGGCCTATTAGCAGCAATAATAGAAAAGTAAAATATTAAAATATAAAACAAGGTCTTTTAATTTTTTAAACCTCTGCATTTCTTTTTTAAGGACATGATGCAGAAATAATATTTACTTCTCAATTGGCTGAAATATGTGTTTCTTTCATTGAAAAACATAGCCACTGTGAGAGAATATTCCATTTCAGAACACATACACACAAATATATATACACACACACAGGCACACACTCACACATGCACTACATGGCCTTGGATTTTATGTGTCTTCCAATGGCCTGAGCAAAATGAAGGGCCAAAATCTTGGGGGACCATGTTCACTTCATGTATACTATGGCTGCCCTGAAACTTCTTACTAACATGAGCTCAGCTGACATGTAGCACAGAACCCCATACACTGAGAGATTAAAACCTTTGCTAAACTGTCAGAACAACCCATTTTCAACTTAAATGGCCTGAAAATTGAGAACTCAAAATTACCCAAAACTCAACTGTAAATTAAAAAGTCAACATGATCTTTTGAAAGGGCCCAAACATTTCTCCACAATAAGTACAATTTTCACTGTACTTATAGCATGTTCATATTGATTAGTGCACAATGACTCAATTTATGAGGGAGAAAATATAGGCTCAGAATGTTTGTTGACCTTGAAAGTTTTCATACCAGCTATAAGCCCAGGGAACTTGCTGTATCTCATTACAGTATTATGTAAACCCCTGATGACACTGGACACAAACTCACATTACATAGTCAGGACACTTATTGCTGGTTGTTGTATTGAGTTCTGGACAGAAGTTTCCTCCCCAAAACTCATTATGCTGCAAAGCCTATGTGACACAAAGAATAAGACATGATGATTTTAAATTTCAAAAACTTTCCAAAGAATTATCACAATGAAATCCTCAAACTTAATCTTTACTAGTCTTTTTTATTTCTGCTTTTTAGTTATATATGACAGTAGAATGTATTTTGATATATTATAAATACATGGAGTATAACTTATTCTAATTAGCATCCTATTCTTGTGGTTATACATGATGCAGAGTTACACTGGTCATGTACTCAAATACAAGGCTAGGGAAGTTATGTCCAATTAATTCTATTGTCCTTCCTATCCCCTCTCCCTCTCTTCTCTTAGCTTCCCTTTGTCTAATCCAATGGACTACTATTCTTCCCCTCCCCACTCTCCTTTGTGGGTTAGCATCCACATATCAGACAGAACCTTCAGCTTTTGGTTTGGGGGGATTGGCTTATTGAGCTAAACATGATATTTAAAAGACAAACCAAGCTTCATATTCACAATCTGTCATGACAAAGTGATTAAAGTTATGAATCAAGAGGTCCAGAGTTGGGATGATGTTTTCAATTAACCAAGAAGAAAGACCTCTTGTTAGACGACCCCATAGCCCCTTCCATCTTCTCTCCCTGTGACCTCTACAGCTTTATAAGTAAAATGATTCATTGTTGGTCATTGAAAACTGAAGACTTATTTTAATGACACTTCTTCTTTTCAATAAAAACACTTACAATGAATGATAGGTGGTAGAATCTTGGTTACACTGTATTAAGACACTGTTTTCTTTGGAGTTGGTTAGCTTGCTAGAGCCAATAGGGCTGAGTGTTACATAACCTTTGTTCCTCTTATAATTTCCCTTTCAACATGATCTACTATTCTGGTCTCCCATCTTCTCATTTCCTTATTGAATGCAAACAATGTTTCACATCATTATTTCTGCTTTACTATGAGATTTATTCTCCCCATCCTTCCTCACCCTCAAAAAACAGGATGATAGAAGGAAACTACAGATGATGCCCTGACCTTGTGCTAATGAAGGCTATTAGGAAATCCTCATTCACTGCTCCTGAAAGGACATTCCTGGGTGGGAGGTGTCCACAGGTCATAGCAGGGAAGGCTGGGTTTTATTTTCACTGTTCCCATCTTGGAGAAACACTCACAGGTGTAGATAAGGACAGCTTACCATAAAGCCATAATATGGAATGCTGAAGTACTGAAGCCAGGGAAACTGAGATCTTCTGGTTCCAAAATACAAAGACACACCTGAAAGAATCTACAGAGAAAAAAGTATGAATTAGAAGAGTCCAGAGATTTCAGGAAAAATTGTTCAGAAGATGCCTTTTGAGATCTCTAGAAACTTCTCCACATTACTGCTAGGAAGAACTCTTGAAATCCTTTGCACTTATTCTAAACATTAAACTTCCTTTACATGTGTAAACCTCTGCCTGGCAAAGGATGTTCATGGTTTTAAGTTAATAAAAATATACTAACATCTATATTATATATTCCATTTATTTGAAAGATCCTTATTGTCAATACTTTGTACTTAACTTCCTCTGTACCAGTACACAATGGAAGATTAAGAAGTATACTTTTCTCTTGGTATGCAAGGGAGATCAACTCCAGGACACATGCATACAGATACCCAAATCTGCAGATACTCAAGGCCCTTTATTTCACAATAGCATAGTATTTGTGTGTAATTCCAAGTAAATCCTTCATATTTAAATGTATATATATCCTTTGATTTTAAATTAGCTCCATATTTCTTATAATACCTAGTAGCATAGAAATGCTATGTATGTATTTTATACCATAGATATATAACTTATACATACTAAATAGTTTAGAGAATAATGAATAAAAAAAGAAAAATTATGCAGACACAGTACTTGTTTTGTAAGTTTTGTTTGTAGTCAATTGCATCTTATAATCCATAAAGTATGTATTTGAAGGGCTGACTGTACTCTATATTCTAATTATATCTCTACCATGTGTTACCTCTAAAATTCTTAGAAATCTAGAAACATATACAGAACATTCCTGAGCAACACATATCCCTCTCTACTTCCATATATCAATAAGTGTTGTTATTTACAAAGTTTGCATGTTGTATCCATGATGTTAATAATAATTTGGGCTTCAGAATTGCAGGTTTCAGGTTACCCAAAGCCTAGAACTGATAAACAGCAGAATGCAGTGTAGTACAGCAGAATACATAGTGAATCTTTTCATTTAAGGCTATAAAAAAGCAGCAGTGTAATGCTGACTCAGGAAGGAATGCTGGAGATGAACTAGAGGGACTGCTAAGGAATCCACATTATACTTGTCCTAACTTGTACAGGGTATGTTGGGATATGCATAGCAATGATAGTGTTGGTGTACCTGCGTATATCAGAATTGACCTAACAAGTGCCTGATACATAACATGGCAATCCTGAGTGAAATGCAATTTCATGACTAGCTTTTAAAATTCTACATGGAAACCTTTAAATAAAAAAAATCAATCAAGTATCAAATAAAACAAAACATTTTATTTTATTGAAGTACATTTTTGTTACAGTAGATGATATAAAAACAAGACATCACTTTTTTAATGATATTCATATTCATATTCATCTCCAAATTCAGAAACAGAAGAACTCAACTTTGGCAATAGTATGTGCTAAGCTATGCTGGAATGGTTAAACCCAAATGAACCCCAATATTATTGGATAACTATAACTCAATAATAAACAATTCTTAATAAGAATATGTGCTCCATAAATGTCATTGAAAGACATCTTTTCCTTCTGTAGGTTGAGCATGTCTGCATCACTGACATAGTAGTGGAGGGAATGTGATAATTTGTTCTGTTTATCTGTTGATTCATATAAGTGAGGGCAAGATTTAGGAGCATGATAGATTAAGCAACTTTTTTTAAAAGCATAAAACAGAAATATATTAATGTAAGAGATTCTCAGTAACCCACACAACAGGTGACCTAATACTATGGACTTTAGAATTTTCCAATAAATTTTAAAACGTTTTCAAAATGCAAGAGGCATCTGGCTAGACCCCCCCTAATGCACTTCTCAGGGAGCTTGACTTTCACCTTGGAGAGTAGTGAATCCAACCAAACCACCTCTGCTGCTTACACAGCTGGAAGTTCTCTAACACCAGCATGAAAGGCAGGCAGAGAGCTATGTTTTTTGTGAGGGAATCAGCCAATTTTTCTGGGTTTTGAAGTCCCAACCTATGAAGGTTTTATATGTCACCAAGAAGTCCCTTTTAAAAGCTCATTAGTAAGTACATGGGGCCAAAGTTAAGTAACTACATTAGAAACTGGCAAAAAAGACTGGATAAGAGGAAGAAGAAAAGTTGCACATTCTCTAATGTAAACTGTATTTTAATATATAACCTCCTTGAAGCATCAGAGACCCATCCCACAATCCTCAAAGCTGGTTTTACATGACAGAAGGTGAAGGGACAAACAAGGGGAAAAATTCTGTCCCAGAGAAGCACAGTTCACACTCACCAGCATAAATGTAAAATAGGTGTCCACAACATTTCCTTGTATAGAGACTTTGCTATAACCTGCTGCTAGAGCCAGGGTCATGGAAATGGATGAAAAACCAAAGATAAGGAGGGTAAAGGTCATGACAAAGAAAGTCTCCGTCCGTGGCTTTGATCCTTAAAGAAAAGAATGGATGAGTCCAGCTGGTGTAGCTCCCTGTGTATTTATAAATATTTATTGTGCAAATATCAGGATAATATTAAGCAAACAGTAAGAGAACAAAAATAATCATCCTCTGTCCTAACACCCTGGGTCACCAATTTCATTATTTCCCTCCATATAACTGAGAGGGGGTATCACTAAGTACTCATAGACAAATTGCCAAATGACTCTGTGATTGCGAATAGGGCTGCTAAGTTCTTAAAGTAGTTTATAATTATCATGAGCTAATGCTTTGTGTCATATGATCTGAAGATTTGGGAACAACTGAAAAAACACTGATAGGAGTTCAGGGCTCCAGATTCCATGAATAATTCTTATCACATACATATATTTCTAAAATGGAAAGTTTAAGCTCTATCAATGATTCAAACTCTATAGTGGGTTGTTAAAGAAACTTTTGTTGTGTGTGAATGTATGTGTTTGTGTGTGTGTTTGTATGTGTGTATCAGTGAAAATTATGGAAACGATAACTCAATGAGTCTAGGGTAAACCCAGAGTATAATTCACAAATGATATTGTCCACTTCATCAAACAAGTAATTTCATTAAATCAATAAACCCCGAAGTCATCATCTTTATCTAATTAGAAAAGTAAACATGAAGAGAATATAAGTGTATAATGATTTCTTATCTCTCTATATATGTCTCTACAGATATTAGAGGTAACACTTCCTATTGATATTTTATCTCTATATTGAAATATATACAGAGAGAGAAAAAAAAACGTAGAAAAAGGCAATAAATATCCTGGCTCCTCTAGCACAGTTTCAAATAATTTTATAAATTTGGACCATATTTGTGTAAAACACACAGCATCTGTATAGTTTTATAAATGGTGATAGGTAAATTACCATTTTATAAGTAGTTTTAATAGTTCAGTTGGGAAAAGTCTAGTAAAGAGTGTCCGCATTAACCAGCTATTTATAAAGTACTCAATAGACACATGCTTTCTCCCTATAGATTGCTTTGCCATTTGGGGAACAAAATTCATGTTTGCAAACAGAAGTTAACTTCTCCACATATCCAAAAGTAAAGACACATTCTCTTTGTCGTGTTACTTACCGGCCATAAAGTATAGTGTATAAATAAATATAAAACTTGTCAATATCATCTCGAGTAGTAAATCAAGCAAAAGACTTCCAAAGAAATAAGATGACACTCTGTAATACCCACTGATGGACTCATGTCTATAGAATAAAAACATACACCACACAGGCCAGGTTAGTTTAAAAAGGCACAGCCCAGATAAGATGCTGTTCAGACTCCTGCTGCCACCAGGTCTAACCCTGCAGCTGCCCACAAGCTCTGTGCTCATCCCCCCATGTCCTTCCCCATCGCAGGTGCATCCTCTCTGGGACATCAGCCCCATGCTGTGGACCTCTCTCATGGCAGCACCCTTCCTGCTTCCATCCCCTCTGGCCCCACATCACCCCTCCAGGAACACAGAGTCTGCATTTCCTCACTCTCCTCAGAGCCTCTGCTTTTCCTCTGAGGCTAGCTCACTGGAAAGGGCTAATATCAGTGGTAATAGAGGCTTGGTAAAAGAGGCTTTTCTGGCTTGGCTTGGCACTCGGTGCATGCCTGTAATCCCAGAGGCCCTTGAGGCTGAGACAGGAGGATTGCAAGTTTAAAGCCATCCTCAGCAAAAGAGAGGTGCTAAGCAACTCGGTGAGACTCTGTCTCTAAATAAAACACAAAATGGGCATGGGGAGGTGGCTCAGTGGTCAAAAGCCTTTGAATTCAATCCCCAGTACCCCTCCCCTCCAAAAAAGAAGCTTTTCTTCTTCCCACAAGTGAACTTGTTATACTCATGACAAAGAGAGTCTCCATCCATAGCTTTGATCCTTAAAGAAAAGAAGGGATGAGTACAGCTGGTGTAGCTCCCTGTGTACTTGTGAATATTAATTGTGCCAATATCAGTATAATATTAAGCAAACAATAAAAGAACAAAAGAATCATCCTCTATCCAACATAGATGAAGATCCCAAAACCTCTTTTCAAATCTATTCTTATGTTGAAGCAAGAAAATGATCATGCCTTTCAACAAGATACCCTTGTCAGATACCAAACCTTAATCTTTGCTATTCCTAATGCCTCTCTTTCCAAATTCCAAACTCTTTCACCACTGCCTTCATTCCTTCCCTCTGCGGTGATCCCACTCCGGGCATGTAGGCATGGGCAAATCTCCTCCATCTTTGCAAACTACAATGAACAAAACCATCCTGCCCTTTCCTGTAAGGCTGCCCTCTGGCTCTCTCCATTCTTTGATCCACTCAGGGCTGTGCTTGGCCACATACTTTGTAAACTTCATATCCCATCTCCAATTTGATACTTAACACTTAAATATCTATCAAACTCCTGAATTTTCCTAGAGAGGGGCTTTATGACCTATTACTTTTTCAAAACCAAAGACAATTCTCAATCCTTTTATTCCTCACTTTCTCTGCAAAATTGGGACTTGCTGACCACACCTAAACCTTGATATTTTTTTCCCTTAGTAGCAGACCTCATGTGCTCTTGGTTTTCCACTCCATTGAAGACTGCTTTTTCTCAAATAATATTGGTAAACTATATATACTTCAAAAGCTTGTGTTGTACAGATAGACACAATTTAAATATGACAATTTTAAACATAAGATATGGGAAAGAAATGAGAAGAAAATAAATTTTCCAGTTATCCCCATTATGAAATCCTTGGCCCAATTCTGGATGTGACCAGTTTGCCCACCAGGCTGCAATGCCCCTTCCCTGAACAGAGTCCAACTCACACAAACCGCTTCTTCTGGATCATGAAGAGATCCACTGCCACTGTTCTTCTGCAACACAGGTAGACCATCAGGAAGAAGAGCATCAGTGCTCTGTCAAGAGAAAATGGGAATAAAAGCAGCTCAGTCAAATCAGAGCTCTTAGGTTGGTTTCTTCCCTCAGAACTCCTTCCAGAAGTAATGTAAAATCAAAGACATTAAAAAAGTGGAACTTTTTCATTTAAACAGATAGGAAAGCATCACCCCATCAGGGCTCTCCCTGAGTGTCCTCAGAGGTGCCCTGGTTACTCCACACTATAGTACATATTGAAATTTCTGTGTGGACTGCTGTGCACTGACTTGTATTCACTAAAATTCATATGATAAAGAAATAACCTCCAATGCAATAGTACTGAGAGGTACATTTTTAAATTTTATTTATTTATTTATTTTGTAAGGAAATGACAGTGGAATGCATTACAATTCATATTACACATATAGACCACAATTTTTCATACCTCTGGTTGTATATAAAGTATGTTCAGACTAACCCGTATCTTCATACATGTACTTTGGATAATGATGTCCATCACATTCACCATCATTTCTAACCCTATGTCCCCTCCCTTCTCCTCCCACCCCTCTGCCCTATCTAGAGTTCATCTATTCCTCCCATTCTCCCATCCCTACCCCACTATGAGTCAGTTACCTTATGTCAGAGAAAACATTTGGCACTTGTTTTTTTGAGATTGGTAACTTAAGTAATGAGGTTTAGGCAAGGTCATGAGAGTGGAGCCCCCATGATGGGACCAGTGCCCTGGTAAGAGCAAGAAACCCCAGAAACTCTATGCCATGAGAGATGCAGGGTGATGGCGCCATCTATAGGAAGAGCAGGGCCCTCACAGGAGCCTACTGCTGGAAGGGAGCTCTGAACCCAAACTCCCAGACTCTACAACTGAAACAAAACAAAGTTTTGTCCTGTAAGTCCCCCAGTCTGGTGCATTGCTATGACAGCCTGTGCTAACACTTAGGTTATAAAATACTTTCACCTTGAATTTAACTCACAAAAATCCTGAGTATCATTCCTAATGTATGAAGAGAAACTTTAAGTTAAATAGAGCTCCAAAGGGTTAAGGTATTCAATTCAATTTGGTTTTGAAGTGAAGAAACAAAAGAGTAAAGGCATGTGGAAAGAAAATGCCAGAACTACACAAGACCACCAGAAAGCCTGGACACCATCCTTGATTTGGAACAACCACTTTCCTATGGGGTTTCCAAAGTGATAAAAAAAAATCAAACGGATGTTTATTCATAATAAAAATCAATTTGATCACCTGTGTGAAGACTATTAATATGTATATCAGTAAAATAATTGAGGGTTAGCAAGAAAAGTGTTCGGCTAGTTTATATTTCAAGTGAAATAAGTTTATATTTCAAGTGAAATAAGGAGTTTGTCAACATCCTTAAAACATCGGCTTCCCTGCCTAATCAGACACCTAAACAGATATTACTATAAACATGTAAAGAAAGGATATATGTACATCATTTAAATTACTTAAAAACAAGAGAAAGTTTTTCAAATGTAAACACAATTGAACAATTCCAACTACCTTAAAGAGTTTATAGAAAACTTTTTATTCATACACATGAGAAGGTTCATTTGAAACCTATACAAAATCACGCTTTCCCAGCTTATATCCATGTTATAAAAACAGCTATCCTCCCTACAAGCAGTAAGTACACTTTACTTCATTCAGATGTGGGTGTGAATGTGTACTTTCAATTTAAATAAACACTTTATATCACCTCAAATCACCCACTTACGTCCATCCTTTTCCACAACAGCCTCTCATCAACAGAAAATTATGGTGCAGCCTGGCTTCTCTAGACAGATATTTATCACATCTAAGAAATGAAGAAGTAAGAGTGCAGGCTCTTTTAAATATGAAAGTTCATCAATAATTAAAAAGAATGGAAAATAGTCAGGTCCAAGAATCAAACAGCCAAATAAGTATTAGTACATAGTAAACCTAATATCAAGCTGAAGGTCCATGGGAAAACAATGGGATAGAAGAAAAATTCAATTAAATTTTTTTTCTCACATTTAACAATACAGTAATATTCATAAATCCTTTCTAAGACAGAAGATGATTTACTTCATAATAAACAGGTTTTTATCATGAAAAAAGTTTAATGCACTCAATGCTTTTTAAGGTGGCAATTCATGTGCCATGTATAAATAGAGATCAGATTTTTTTTTAATTTTTTATTGTTGGTAGAGATCAGATTTATTTTTATTTATAAATTGACAAACTATATTCATACATTTGTAGGGTACAAAGTAAAGTTATCCTTCAAGAATTCAATGCTAGTTGGGTATGATGGCTCATACCTGTATTCTCAGGCACTCAGGAGACTGCATCAGGAGGATCACAAGTTCAAAGCCAACCTCAGCTATTTAGGGAGGCCCAAATCAACTTAATGAGACTCTGTCTCAAAAAATTAAAAGGACTGAGAAAAAAACGTCCCTAGAGAGTAAAATGTCAAAGAATAATAAAATGAGTCTATTATGGAGATCCATTACTTTTAAAGTTAATATACTTTAATTTTCATCATTTTTATGGTGAGAACATTTGGAGTTTATGCTCAGCAATTTTGAATTCTACACTATTATTTACTGCATTCACTACCCTGTTCAATGTATCTCAATAGAAAGAATATCCTATTCTTCCTGCCTTCTTGAGATTTGTACCTTTGACCTTCACATACTCCATTCTGGCATACACCATTCTACTCTTGTCTTTAAAAGACTAAAAGTGTCAGAATTTACATATAAGCAAGAATATGTGGCTTTTGTCTTTCTCAGTCTGGATCACTTTATTTAGCATAACATTCTCAATTTCGTCTATGGTGTCACAAATGGTAAAATTCCTTTTCCTGTGGCTGAACAGCATTCCCTGGGGCATTCACCCATTTTCCTTATCTGTTTGTTAGCTGACAGATACTTAGATTGATGTCCAAATTGACTGTTGTGCACAGGGCTACAATGAACACGGGAGCGCAGATCCCTCTTCAACTAATTGACTTCAAATATTTTGTGTGAACACCCTGAAGTGGGATTAATAGATCCAATTTAAAAAAAAAAAAACCATCATTTTCCTAATTTGTTTAGCTGTCAAAACAACACATTAAGGCTATAAAGTCAAAGTGCTTCACACTCTACACAGGATTCAAACCCAGTTCCTCAGTTACATAGGTAAGAGGAATTGCTAAGACACCACTTGATTCCAAGAACAGTACTAAACCACTGGCTTTCACAGCAATGTCAAATGAAGGAAGGATATTCCTGCCCAAAGAAAGTTCTAACTACTTGGTTCCAGAGAAGAAGCTGAGACATCATTTTCTTACCCAGTCATCACTAATCACCTGGTCATCCAAAGCAGAGGTAGATGAACCACACACACAGAGGCTACTCTCACAGAGTCCAAATATTCTTTAAAAAGTAGCTAATGATAGTCAAAAATGCAAATTAAAATAAGGTTAGTGTCCAATTTCTCCAGAAAACATCTGAAGAAATGACTACACTCATGTATTTCTCTGACGTTTTTGACCAAAACCTGTGGTGGTCAGCTTTTCATTTCTTTCAAACTGCAGTTGATGACAGATTCCTCAACACAGTCTTCTTGCTGCACAGTATACATGTTTCATGGCCTCAAAACCCTGTGATTCTGCTGAGCTTTGTTAAGAAACAGCATGTACATAGGGCACAGACACTAACGGTTGTAAAAAAAAAAAAATTCAGAGATCTCTTCCTGAAGAAGGTAAAAAAGTGACTTAACTCTGGAAAACAGCTGTAATAGTCATCTTTTTGTAAGAAAACACCATCTACTTCAACAAATAGGAAAATCCACTTTAATAAACAAATTTAAATAAAGAATTTTTATGGTTATTTTTCATTCAAAAACAATTTGCCTGTATCCAGAGTTCACTTCAGGCTTTTGGTATGCATCTTGCTGCTCAAACACAGGAGGCTTAATTAAAAACTGACATGTCTTCCTTTTCTTTTCCTTAGTCTTTTCCTTTCCTCCTTCCCTGCCTGTGGGGATCAAGATTAACACTGTTTCTCCCCCAGGACGGTTGTCATGCCCTTCAATTCTTGGGTCCAATTCCCAGTACAAAAACAAAAACAAAAACAAAGCAAAACAACAAACAAAACACCATCTCATTATTTGGATCAAGATCAGCATCTGGGACAAAGACCAAGCTCCACCATTCTCAACAGTAAAATGGGGATGAGACCACCCACTCTCTGGCCCTTGGGAGTTAACATTAGCCATAGCTGTCAAGCATGAAGCTCAGTGCCTAGTGAGAAGTGCTTCTGTATACATGAATTGTGATGAGAACCATGAATTCTGGAATGTTGAGAATCTATGTTTAGAACATGAGCCAGCTGTTTAAAATAACACCTAGGAATAAGAGTTTTAAGGGCACATTATGACTGAAACTAGAAAGGAGCATGACACTAATGTAAGTGCTTTCCATACAGAATTAGAAAAAACTGATTCCCATCCATACATCTTATACTCCCAAGTCATACAAACACCAAAATTGAGGAAACTCACAAACCACCAAAGAAAACAGAGCAAAAGTATATTTCAAAATCAAAAACATCTCAGCATAAAAGGCATTATGAACTGAGTGCAAAAAAACCCCACAAAATGGAATAAAATATTTGTAAATCATATATCTGAAAATGAATGAATAACCCATAACTATAAAGAATTCCAACCATCATCAACAACAAAACACCCCAAAACCAAAGAATGCAACTTAAAAATTGGCAAAGGACTAAAAACAAACATCTCTCCAAAGATCATGTAGATCACTGTTATTTGAAAACAAAGTAAGTTTTTGTGAGAATGAGAAGATATTGTAACTTTATGTGTTGCTGTTAAGAATGTAAAATGCAGTAGGAAGAGGCTTTGGCAGGTATTCAAAAAATTACCACATAACCCAGCAATTCCACTGCTGGGTATCTGCCCCAAATGACTGTTGAAAGAAAGATTCAGACAAGTGTGTGCCCCCCATAGCAACATGACTACAATAGCTCAAAGGTGTTAGCAACCCTGATTTTCAGCAATGGATGAGTGGATAAATAAAATGTACTTTCTACACATATATTATTTGGCTTTTTAAAAAAAGAATATAATCCCATGCTACAACCTTGGAAGAAACTTAAGGACTTTATGCTGAGGAAAATAAGGCAGTCATGAAAAGACAAGTACTGTATGACTTCACATTGATAAGTTTCCTAGAATGGCCACATTCAGAGACAGAAAGTTGCAGATGGTTGCAGAGGTGGCAATGATGAGTATGGGTAGTTACTCTAAGGTGGGTTGAAGATTGCATCTGAGAAGATAAAGAAAAGGCAGTTGGATGGTGTTGTCAGGTGACAACATAAATGGACGTTTTGGCACTAAACTGTGCACTTCAAAATGGTTAGGATATGTCCATGATGTGTAATTTACACACATACATACATATGTGAAACCGAAAATTAACTCTTCCATTCCCATTTCAATACACTATCTGATCCTACCCCATAATAAAACAGCAATGTTTACCCTGTATTGTCATAAATTCAAATTCTGAATGGATTTTCATTAGTTTCATCAAAGTAAGAGCATTTTCACAAAATTGAGATTCAAATTTACTTACCTATTTCGGATTTCTGTACAATCATCTCTCAGCAAAAGGATAATGGTGCCTGTAACCAGTCCCAAAACCAATGTGACAATTATCTTTTCAAAGAGAAAAATGAAAATTAGAAAGAAAAAATTTCAATTACAGGTAAAACTTTTTATTACCTAATCAAATCTCTCCACTGAAATACACACATTAAATGGATTGGCCAGAGTAACTGGGGAATTATCAGACAGTGGTTATTATTAGAACATTTTCTAAATTAAATTGAGAATGTCAGGATTCTGTGTTTTGGGCACTGACAGGACAAGAGAACAGATGACCTGATGAGATAAGTTTCTTCCAGTGTCTACCAATTTCTGTCCACAAATACCATACAGGGTATCTGTGTGAGGAAGGCATATGAGGGAGATGTTTTGGGAACAAAATAAGAATGCTGACTTAAACTGAATTTTCAACTTTCATGCCAGTGAATGTGCACAGCTTTAAACTTCAAGAGATTCAAATTAAAACAAGATGACTTCACTCTAATTGTGAGAAATAAAGGAAATTTCAGGGCTGTGGATGTAGCTAAGCAATAGACTGCTTGCCTACCATGTGCTAGACCTGGGGTTTGATCCCCATCACTGCAAAGTACAGAAATACATAAAATTTTAATGCCACATCCAAATTCTAAGAATGGAATTTTGAATGATAAGGAAGAAGTGGAATGCACCTAGCTAACATGTGGGGAATCCCCACCTGCACAGGAAAAGTGCATTGTCACTGTCACCAAAGTACTTGGCCAGATGGGGTTACCCAAATCCTCCCATTACCATCTCCGCTCATATTTCTTGTCTTTCTTTCCCAGCCAATGAGGCTTACAGATAACTTGACACACCTGAGCTGCCAATTCTTTGCCTTTCCCACCCATCTTCACCTACTCAGACTATATACCTCCCAGAGAAAATGGAACAATATTACATTTCCTCTTAGAATAAAAACTCTCTTAAAGGTGCTTCAGTTGGCAAAAGATTAGGGTTACATTAGAACATATTTTATATAAGGAATTCTTATAATTATATGTGAGTTAAATATAATAATACAGGAGATAGGAATGTAAAGAAAACTAAATACCTACCAGTTATCTTGCAATAATCAAAGTTTTAAAAAAATATCTCAATATTACAACAGTATCAAGCCATGAACTAATTTGTAATGGATACTTGGCAAAAATGCAGGCAACATGCAAAGAAAGGAACAATGAATTGTAAAGAATAATTTGTAAAAACCAGACTCTGGAAAAATTAGTGAAATGTTTCACCTATGAAATGTCCTTTGCTAATAATACAGAAATTTGGGGTAGGGGGTAGGAATCCATTCCCCTGCTATATCCCTCAAGACCCTCAGAATCTGTTCTTTGTTGCAACTAATCAAGTTTCCAAAATCTATGCTAATGGCTCTACCACCATGCAGCATGCACATCTATGCAAGAGTCTATGCTTTTCCATTGTATAACCTTCAATATATTCAGACTTCAAATTAGACACTCTGTATCCTTCATTTCTCTTGTATTCACACTTCATTTCTTTCACTGACTGAATATTATCACTTGGATATTCCTTAGTTATTTTTAGCCAATTTTCAAATATGTTGACAAAATGATGAATCCATGATAATGCCATGCTTTTACGAAGTTCACATGTATTATATCTTCTTGCATGAAGAAAAACAAAGCCATTGAGTAAACTGAACATTTCACAACAGTGTAGATGAACCTAACTATGAGCTTTTTGTATATGTACGAATGGTCTCTGTTCAAAACAGATCAAGATGAGATATTCTTCAACTATGTCATTCTCCCTTTTTCCAGAAGTATTTAAAGAACACATCTCAAGTTATGGATTGATGGATGTTTGTAGCTTGCACTAAAAAAATTAAAAATTGAATGCATAATATTTAGCAAAAAGAGTGAAGCCGGTGGTATTACTATTCCAGACCTTAAACTATACTACAGAACAATAATAACAAAAACAGCATGGTATTGGCACCAAAACAGACAGGTAGACCAATGGTACAGAAGAGAGGACATAGAGACAAATCCACATAATTATAGCTATCTCATATTAGACAAAGGTGCCAAAAACATATATTGGAGAAAAGATAGCCTCTTCAACAAATGGTGCTGGGAAAACTGAAACTCCACATGTAACACAATGAAATTAAACCCTTATCTCTCACCATGCACAAAACTCAACTCAAAGTGGATCAAGGACCTAGGAATTAAACCAGAGACCTTGTGTCTAATGGAAGAAAAAACAGGCCACATCTTCATTATGTTGTATTAGGCCCCAACTTTCTTAATAAGACTCCTATAGCACAAGAATTAAAACCAAGAATCAATAAATGGGATGCATTCAAGCTAAAAAGCTTCTTCTCAGAAAAAGAAACAATCAGTGAGGTGAATAGAGAGCCTACAGAATCGGAGCAAATCTTTACCACAAGCACATCAGATAGAACACTAACTCTAGGATATATAAAGCACTCAAAAACCTTAACACCAAAAAATAAATAAATAATCCAATCAATAAATGAGCCAAGGACCTGAACAGACACTTCTCAAAAGAGGATATACAATCAATCAACAAATATATGAAAAAATATTCATCATCACTAGCAATTAGAAAAATGCAAATCAAAACTACTCTAAGATTTCCACTCATTCCAGTCGGAATGGCAGCTATTAAGAATACAAACAACAGTAAGTCTTGGTGAGGATGTGGGGAAAAAGGCACACTCATACATTGGGACCACAAATTTATGCAGCCAATATGGAAAGCAGTATAGAGACTCCTTGGAAAACTTGGAATGGAACCACCAGTTGACCCAGCTATTCCACTCTTCCGTTTATACCTGAAGGACCTAGAAACAGCATACTACAGGGACATAGCCACATCAATGTTTATAGCAGCATAATTCATAATAGCTAAATTGTGGAGCCAACCCAGATACCCTTCAGTAGATGAATGGATAGGGAAACTTTGGTATATATACACAGTGGAACATTATTCAGCACTAAAAGAGAATAAAATCATGGCATTTGCAGGTAAATGGATGGAGTCAGAGAATATAATGCTAAGTGAAGTAAGCCAATCCCCAAAACCCAAAAGCCCAATGTATCCTTTGATATGAGGATGCTGTCTCATAATGGCAATGGGGGTCAGAGCATGGGAGGAATGGAGGAACTTTAGATAGGGAAAAGGGGCAAGAGAGGAAGGGAGGGGGTTTGGGGGTAGGAAAGATGGTGAAATGAGTTAGACATCATTACCCTAAGTACATGTATGAAGACAGAATGGTGTGAAAATATTTGAGTACAACCAGAGACTTTAAAAATTGTCTTCTATATGAGTAATATGAAATGAACTGCATTCTGGTATCATATATAACAAATTGGAATAAATAAATAATTTAATAAAAAATTGAATGCATAGTCAAATATTTAGTATGCAAATATAGACAATGAATCTCAGAGAGATCAATGAGAATGTTGTCAAAGTAGACTTAAATGAACAATAAACCTTTTTTTTTCCAAATAATCCATTCATTCCTATACCTTCCCAACATATCTGGTTAAATGTCAAGTCTGAATCATGTCAACAAATAACTAGTTTACAACAAAATACAAAAATCAGGCAATAAATTAAGGAATGTCACTAAGAAAGCATTAGTTTTGATTTGAATTTTTCTAATTGCTAGCGATAATGAACATTTTTTTCATATATTTGTTGATTGATTGTATATCTTCTACATTTAAATAACTCCATTTCACAAAACTTACAAAAATAAAAAACATACAAGATTAAGGACTCCATGTTAGAGCCAGGCATGGTGGCACATGTGGAAAGCCATTCTTGTACGTGATTGGGCACCTCCCGGATTGGGTGTGAGGAGCTCTGGCTAAACTGTGTCGGAGCTTTCCCCACCCTCTCCTGGTGTGAGAGCCTGTCCGTGTGGGGGTGTGACTGACCACTGACCCTGAGGCCAATCACTGACCCTGACCTTGGAATGCTGCCCCCTAGACCTTCATTGGATGGAATTTTCCCCTGAATTTCTTGTTCCCCAATAAAAGGCCACTCCCTGGTGTGATCTCTCTCTCTCTCTCTCCTGCTAGCCCTGAGTAAGCCTTGCTGCCCTGCCGGGTGGTTCCAGGTATGAGCCAGAGAGGTGAGAGCCGTCTCGGACCTGGTCATAGAAAAAGGTAATTGAGTCTGTGTGTTTATTTTGATCTCACTAGCTAACTTTTATGCCACGAACCTCTTTAATGAAACCAGTGCGCTGGTCGCATGGTGGAAGGCACATGCCTGTAATCCTGGTGAATTGAGAGGCTAAGACAGGAGGATGGCAAATTTAAAGCCAACCTCAGAAACTTACCAAGGCCCTAATACACATAGCATCACCCTGTCCTAAAAAAAATGTGAAAAGGTGTGGCAATATGTCTCAGTGGTACAGCCCCCCAATGTTAAATCCTCAGTACCAAAAAACAAAACAGAACAAAACAAAAATCACTTATACCAAGGATCAGTAAACTATGGGCCAAAAACAGTCAACCAATAGTTTGGTTTTTCCATTTTTTTTTTAATACTTGGGAGATAAAATGTCAAGAATAATATTTCTTTCAATATGAATTTCAAAATTCAGTGTCCTTAAATAAAGTTTATTGGAATGCTGCCATGTTCATTTGCTCATATGTTAGCTGTGGCTGCTTTAATCATGAAATGGCAGAATAGACTTTGTGAAACAAATGACATATGTGGCCATGAAAGTCTAAAACGAATAACTTCTGAGATTTTACCTACAAGGGTTTGCCTGTTCCTGAGCTAACATTTCAACATTTAAAATCCTGAACAAGAGTTGTTCCACTAAGCTCAGGGATCTACAAGGTTCTTCCCTTATGGTAGAGACTATTGCTTCCCTGATCATTGCTGGAATTGCTTTTGGAGAACCGAATTCGATGATGAGACAAGTAGGCTGAATGTGCTACCTGGAGGCTCTGGGCCTGCTGTTTGACTCTTAAGGAAGCCTAAGCTCAAAACACTCATAATCCTGATGTAAAAACACCTGTGTTCTAATAACATCTTGCCCAGAATACCATATGTTTCTTGGATAAGACACTTAAAAATCAGTTTTAGAGACATGTAAGAAAAGCCTAATGAATAAATCACTCTGAAGAATCAGCTTATTATACTGCATCTTCCTGTTGAACAATGGGCTACCAAAGTTAATGCATCTAATTGGCCTGACATTTTTCCAAATGATGTCAAATCGATGACCTAAGAATAAAATATTGTCCTTGAACAATGGGACACAAAACTGCTTGAGAGAAATGCCAAATCACATGGACTAAAGAAGTCTGAAACAATGAACATCTTCACTGAAATGGGGATGCAGGCCCTCAGGTACACCTGGAGAGCAACAATACTTAAATATGAAAATTGTGGTCCTTATGTTGAGAAGTCAGTTAATTAAGGCAACAACATGCCATATCTTAATACATAGAAATGCAACGATTGACAATGAAAATATCAATAAAATAATAACCAGCTAAATTGATTTCCCTACAAATGTTGGACAAATTAACTGAAGGAATCAGTGTTTTGTGTGACATAGGGATTAAGATTAACTAATAAATAGGCCAGAGATATAGCCCAATAGCAGAGCACTGGCCTAGCATGTGTGAAGTTCTGAGTTCAATCCTCAGTATTGCAAAAAACAAACAAACAAACAAAACAAAATATAATAAAAACCTGGAGGACTGAAAACACCTACCACAAAGTAGATCAAAAGGAGAAAAGAACACTATCATGTCATATTTAAGGCAATTAACCCCACCATGAATATTCTTGTTGTATCTGGTTACTTCCTGTGCATAAACCACACATACTTTGAGTTATCTATTGTTTTGCCAATAATAAAATCTCTCAATGATGAGGGTCAATCCTAAGGAATAGCATTCTGCCTACAGTCCCCTCCCTCTGACAGTGGACAGAACAAACTACCTTCAAGAATATAAATGACACTGGGATCCTTTAACACCTGATTTTATTGGCAAATCAATCCTCTTCTCCCTATTTTGAGCCTTCTCTCTTCTTCATTTCTACGATTTATCTCTTTCCTTCTGCATAGTCCATCCTACCATCTGACATAGTCTGTATTTTCTTTATTCATCTATCATTTCCCTTCCCTCATATGGAAAAAAGATCTACACAAGCAGAGATTTTTATTTTTACTCATTTCATTCACTAGTGTAGTAGAGTCTCTAAATGGAACACATGATATTTCAATGTATCTTTGGAATGAATCAATAAATGACAATGGACAGCTTTCAGCAAATTCCATATGTGGTTGATATCATCTGTCTGAACATTTTTAACAAAAAAAATTGTGACTAACATTATCCATTATAGTGTGTGTGTATATATATATATATATATATATATTCAACATTTTTGAGTTATATAGTACAGAAGCCACTTGAAGAGCTTTACATGAGTAAAAACTCAATTGCTTTTTACTTGTTGTGTTTCTCAACTTTTATCACTGAGACAAAAATAAAAATTTAAAACACCAAGAAAGAACATGTTATGGTTGGACATTAGATGTCCCCCAAAAGCTCCTATGGTAATACAGGAAAATTCACAGGTGAATGATTGAATTGTGTAATCTAATTTGTCTGTCCTAGTTTGAATGGACTGACTGGGCAGTAACTGCAGGCAGGTGGGCTGTGGCTGAAAGAGATGAGTCACTGGGAGTAAAGCAGGGGGTGCCCTGAAAGCATTGCTCTTCCTGCAGCCCTGCTCCCTCTCTCTGCTTCTTGAGTCCATCATGAGCTAGACAGCATTTTATGCTGAGCCCTTCCTACATGATGTGCTGCCTCATCATGGGCCCAGAACAATGCAGTCACTTCTCTATGAATTGAAACTTCTGAAGCCATGATCCCCAAATAAATGTTTTGTTTTTTTTTTCTCTAAGTTGTTTTTGTCAGGATACTGGTCACAGCAACATGAAAACCAAGTAAGAGAGAACTTTTATTTTGACTCACAGTTTTAGACATGTCAGTTCAGATTCTGTGGTTTAAGAGTAAGGTGAGGCAGAACTTCAAGGCATGTGGGTGTGGAGGCTGAAAGCTGCTCATCTCATGGCAGTCCGGAAACAGAGCAAGGAAGGTGTCAGGGACAACACAACCCTTCCAAGGCAGGCAACCTTGACCTACTTCCTCTCACTAGATCCTGATTGGAACAGTTTACATCACCTCCTAATAATGTCATCAAATTATGAATCCATCAAAGGATTAGTCCGTTGATGATGTCAAATGATACAGCCACTTCCAAAGAGCCCTACCTCTGAATATTGTTCCTTTGGAGACCAGTCTTCAACCATGAGTTTTGGGGGACCATTCATATCAAAGATAATACACTAGATTGATTGGCTGTTTCTAAATTCCAAACGGAGGGGGCATGACTAATAAATGGAAGGATGGGTAGAAGAAAAAATAATCCTGCATAAGTCCATATTAGAAACAAATAGCTCTCACATGGGTATTTCACAGCATAATTGGAAGAATTTTTCACTTACCTCATTTATCCAGTGCTGGGGATTACCCACAAAGCTTTGGAATGAACGCTTGGTGAGGCTAATAAGCTGATGACCAAAGGAGGTGACATAAGGAATCTCCTTCCTGACCCAGCACCTCTTATTCTCATCCCTTTTGAATTCATGCAGTTCAGTTTTTATGTCTTTGTAGAAAGTGGACTTGGAAAAATTATTAGCTAATTCTTTTATCTGTGAATCATCTGTCTTTGAAGGCATTTCAGTCTTGTTAGCTTTGGAATGGAAGAGGATAACAGGTCACAGATTACTGCATAGAGTACTAACTCATTATAAACAAATTACTCCTGATATCACAAGTTTTCTCTTGACCTTTTATTTGTACAACTCCTATATTTTGAAGCTTGAGTACAAAAAGGAATTAGCATGTACATTCACAAATAAAAATGCCCACAGCACTCACTGACAATGTCTATTTGCTCATCACATTAACATGTAAATTCACAAGATCATGTTTTCATGAATCACCTCATTGCTAAATCTCGGGCAAAAATGTGAAAATGTGAAAGGTTTACACATACCTTCATGTTCTTCTGACTCTCTCTTTATTACACCATGAAAGAAGTCCAGGAATATTTCTGCAGGATTAGTGTAGAATTCACAGGGAAAACCTACAAAATAAGATACCCCAAGAACTCAAGCTGATAGTCTTGGAAGGTAAAGAAGACTCACATGCAGAGGATGCTGGAGGTGAGGGGTAGGGAAGGCAGACTGAACAACTTTTTCCTCATCTTCTTGCTCTCTTCTGCCCTCTCTAATTTATCCTTTCCTCTTCTTTATTCAATCACATAACATTTCAACAACTGTCTCTCTCAGGCAAAAAAATAAATAAAACAAAAAAAAAAAACGTATTCCAAACTATTCTTGGACTCTTCAGAACATCTTACATTAGTGTTTACCTCTCATAAAAATTCAAAATCCAAGCAGCTATCAATATGCTCTACTGTTTATTAGTACTTCTTCAAAAATCTAAATGTAGAGCCTAGAAAGGATATTAAGTTTCTGGTGAACTGTGCTCTCTCAGTTCACCTAGAGAATACTGGAACAGCAGTAGGTATGTTAGCAGATGTTGCTTTGCAACCTACTAATTTCAGAGTTCCAAATGATCATCTCTCAAGCTGCCATAATTTCAAATAGACAACAAATTCCCAGAGAAGCATTATCGAGAGACATGACCAGCACAGCACACCTGACCTCTCACCTCAACATCTAAATTTGGCCTGAGCTCTGACTCTTTAGTTCATCTTCCCTGGATTCCCAACTCTCATGTGTCTGATGTTTTTTTAAGTGACAGATGTTTAATAAAAACAAATTAAGAAGGAATGATTATTTACAACTTCATTTGGGGTCGTGGATAAACATCTATAATCATATCCACAAACCCCTGAAGGTGAAGCAGAAAGGTAAACCATTAAAGAAATCAGAGTACTCAGTCTGAAATAGAAAGAACCAGACAGACCAGAAATTTTGGCCCATTATATCAGATTCAGGGCCAACCATTCAAAACTTAAATATTCAATTTAATGTTTCTAAGAAACATTTCCATGAGCCCTGAAGAAGGCAGAGCAAGATTATGTGTCAGGGGAAACACTGTAATATCACAATCTGTTACATGTTTTAAAAGGCAATGGTTTGGAACTTTTCAAAAAAGTTCAACTGACAGAATACTAAGTGTGAGTCCAACATGTTAATTACTGAACTTTCAGGGAAAGGTCAACATAACTGAAAAGGAGAAAAAAGTCCCATGAAACACACACACACACACACACACACACACACACCATGCATATTCAAATAAGACAGGAAAAGGGAAGAGACCTGAAAAACAAGCAAATGCTGCAAAATGAAAAAGAATTCTGGCATTGAACTGACCAAAGATGTTTTAGAGTGGAGGCACCCCAGTTAAGTCTATGCAAGATCAAGGAGCATTCCTGTAGCACTCCTGGGGACTCCTGTGCTCTGCCAGGAGTCTATGAATGAAGGATCTAGGGCATAAAATGTTTAACCGCACCTGCAGACTCAAAGTACTCTAAAGTCCTTTGGGCCGGACCGTGATACATTAGTTCTCCTGAGGCCGGTATGGTGAGGCTGTCAAACAGCTGGAAGATGGAATAGCGAGGCAGATGGATGGAGAAGATGATCGTGCATCCCTGCTCAGAAATCCTAAGTGAAAAAGGAAAATAATAAATCATTAATTATCTGAACCTTGCTGGTAAGGTGGTGCACGACTATAATCCCAGTGGCTCAGGCGGCTGAGGCAGGAGGATCAAAGTTCAAAGCCAGCCACAGAAAAAGCAAGAACTATGCACTCAGTGAGAACCTGTCTCTAAATAAAATACAAAATAGGGCTGGGGTAGTGGCTCAGTGGTCAAGTGTCCCTGAGTTCAATCCCCAGTATCCTCCATCCAAAATATCTGAACCTTGCAATATTTTGTAAAATACTTATTTCTGCCAGTAGAGCGTTTTCTCTCAGTTCAACTTGATTTTCTCTTACAAATTTCTCATCTCAACTCATTACATACATGGTAGTTGAGAATATTTAAATTCAATGCTTTTATTAAAAGACTAAAGAATCTTAAAGTTTATTGCTTTAGCAGTCTAGAATTGACTAGAAATTGGTGAAAATGCAGTTTCCTAGAGAGTTTTCCAAGACAGTAAATTCAGGGAAATTGGTATACAATCTCTGGTGGTTGGAATAGAGAGTCCATATTATTAACAAGTATCTTAGATTATCTTTGAGTATACTCACTTTTGAAACTAGTTATCAATGAAGTATTAAAAGGATGTTCATATACAAATTTTCATTGATCATTTAAGTATCCTGGATCTTTAGTAATTGCTTTTCATCCTACCTTAGTAATACATTAATACTGTTAAGCACTTTGAATGTTATTTAGCACTTAGCTATATGTTTTAGAGATAAATTGAATTTTCACAATGTTTTCACAAGGCTATTATAATATTAGTATTTTCTTCTTTTGACATATAAAGTTTAAAGGTCAAGTAATTAACCAATGGCTCACAGTTACTAAATAGCAAGGCTGGAATCTGAGTCTGGTTTGATTTTATAGTAGAAACATTTCTCACCTACCTGTTATAGGAATTATTACTTATGGGTATAAGAAACAAAGGCAGAAAAAAAACTTTCCCAAACTGTTTTGTAAATATTTTATGAGAAGAATCACTTCAATTTAAGAATTTGATAAGCACCTAGTATATCTAATATATCCAAAGATGATCTTCCTCAAAGAGAAACAAGAGATAAGGTCTATAATTTCAATATGATTGGATTTGAAGAAGTTAATGGCTCCTTATAAACAAAAAAGAGAAAGTGATAACCCATTCTGGAGGTGATAAAAGTAGAATATCCAAATTCCCAATGATAGTGAACTAAGAAAAGAGATACAAGGTGAACAAAGTGTGAAATGAACAGGTCTAAAATTCAAAACTATAAGAAGCGTTTCTGTGTAACACAACAAGCAGTGTCTATGTGTGTGCTTGTGTTGCTGTTGTTTTGGGTGAAGAAGATAACTAATAGAGAGAACCAAAGAGGACCATTTTGAACCCTTCCAAAAGAAACTGGAAATTATTCAACTGACAATAAGAAGCTGAGGAAGGACTGGAAGATGGACATGGGATACCTGAGAGTTCTAACACTCAAAGTGGGGCCTGAGGACTAACTGAATCAATGTCAGTAATTCTTTAAAACTACTGTAGAGAACTTTGATTCCTTCCGGGAACCTAGAGAAACAGGATCTGCATTTCAACAAGTCCCCAGGTGATGAGTATGCTCAGCAGTGCTTGGGAAGGACTGACCAAAGCTCTGGGCATGAGGAAAGAGGACTGTGTGCTAAGCAGAGCAACCCACAAAGAAAATGTCTGTGAATAAAAATATCCTACATATGTTTTGTAATGGGGCCTGAACTCCAGAACCATGTCTTGGCATCTTCACTTATACGTGTAAATGACATCTTAAACTTAAGAAGTTTAAACCCATACATATCTTCAGTTCTTGTTGTTTCCTCTCTTGTAGCATAGAGACTTCCTCAAAGAGTCATGGGCATCAGAGGAAGCAAGGTTGTGACAGAAGGGAGGCCATGAAAGTAGTGTGATTGGCAGCTTAAAACAATGGGGCAGAGGAGTTTCTAGAGGTGGTGGACAAAGGGAGAGACCATAGCTAC
>NW_026000140.1:3814404-3816783 GCF_001458135.2 Marmota marmota marmota
TGTATACAAAGTATATTCACACCAATTCATGTCTTTATACATGTACTTTGGATAATAATGTCCATCACATTCCACCATCATTTCTAACCCCAACCCCCTCCCTTTCCCTCACACCCCTCCCTTTCTTTCCTACCCCTCTGCCCTATCTAGAGTTCGTCTATTCCTCCCATGCTCCCCTCCTTACCCCAGAGTGAATAAGCCTCATTATATCAGAAAAAACATTCAGCTTTTAGTTTTTTGGGATTGGCTAACTTCACTTAGCAAAATTATCTCCTCCAACTCCATTCATTTACCTGAAAATGCCATGATGTTATTCTCTTTTATTGGTGAGTAATATTCCATTGTGTATAAATGCCAGAGTTTTTTTATCCATTCATCTACAGAAGGGCATCTAGGTTGGTTCCACAGTTTAGCTATTGTGAATTATGCTGCTCTAAACATTAATGTGGCTGTGTCCCTACAGTATGCTGTTTTTAACTCCTTTGGGTATAGACCAAGGATAGAGATAGCTGGGTCAAATGGATAATTCCGTTCCTATGTGGAGCAATGACTGTTCCACAATTCATCAGGCAATACAATTATGACGTGTCTACTATGTGTGTACAACATACTCTTCTAGGAGATGGGACACAGATGAGAACAACCCAAGTAGATAAACAAATGGAAAAACAAATTCCTAGCGCCCTGGAGTTCACATTCTAGCCCAGGGATCAGCCCCCTATAGCTGGTGACTTATTTTCTATTTTCACAAACACTGTGATTTGACAGAGTCTTGCTCATTGGTTTAAGTAGAGTCTAGAGCTACTTTCATTCCACCAAGACAGTTATGTCCATCAACTATGCTCCACTATTTCCTGGTTTCCCCACCCTCCCTCCACCATTCTCTGACACCTCACAAGCCATTCCCCCTTCATTTTCCACTTTATAGCATGTGTCTGCAGAGGCCCTCTTTTTTCATACTGTAAAATCTTCATGACCAGCCTGTGTCTTACTGTAACCACTTCTCCCTCCTTCCTTTCCCTATTACCCACCACACACTGAATCCCGAGAACTGAGTACAAAAGATGAAAGTCACCTGAAGGATTCCTGTTGGTTCTATTGCACTTTAGTAGATAATGGTACAACCTTTGGTCTTGTTCTCTTTATGGGCAAAGGATCTAAATGTCATTTTGGGGCTTGGTCAACCTCCTCCCAAATACACACACTTATCACAAATTCAATCTCTGTGCACCTGGCCCTCAATGCAGGGTGAGGAGCTTTTGTTCTGTCTTTGAATACTTCTGTCAATCACCACAAGAATGAGGGAAAATGCTTTAGTTTTCTGATTCATCCAGACTAAAAGAGGATTTATCTCTGTCGCCAGCATCTTGTACAACACCAGACACCTACTAGAAACCCATATTTTTTTGAATAAGTGAATCTCCACTTTAGTGTATTGAATCCCTAGTTGATTAGCTGGAAAGGATAAGTGAGGTAAATGAACCCCTATGCAATGTATGCATTATATATATATTCAACCTGCTCATATTCAAAGCATGGTACTTTCTACCTCTTTCATCACAAAATATGTAAGGACAACAATTTCTTAATTATTGTGTATTTCACAAAAGACTTGTCAGCTTTTCATAAGTCAAATCTATCTAATCCTGTAGCAAAAAATCAAAGCCTTCCATCTACCATTCCTTTCCTTATTCTCCTAGTCAGGATTTCTTAACCAACAGAAGAGAGAGAAGTAGGCAAGGCAGCAGGTTTTGATGCATGGACAGAATTCCAATCCACACAGAAGCTCTGGCCTCAGCCCAGGAGCCCTCAGTTCCTTGCTATTTCTCTTCTGCCTGTGCCTCAACATTTCTATGCTATCTTGTCACTTTCTTGATTTATAATGGGAGTTGGCTAGCATTAATGGAAAAGTAGAGAGCTGCTTGAAAAATATCAAGGAAATACAACAAACACCAAATTCTGTATAGACCTTCAGCCACACTGAGTCAAAGATTCTTTTATAACCACTCTCCAGCCTTGGAGAACCAGGAGAAGGTGCTTGCTTTTTCTAGGAATGATTATTTCCCTTATCACTCAAACAGAACTCATAGGTCCTAGTATCTGAGCAAAGCCAAATTACATTGTGACACCATCAAAAGGAAAAAGAGGGTCACAAAATATCAGAAAAACACTGACACTCCTAATGCCCAGCATCTGTGAACTCGTGGAGGTACCTCTTAGTGATAGGTTCTAAAGAAACACTCATCTCCCTTCCACTCTAGATCCCACTTCAAGACTGCACTTTGAATTCTGATTTTGTTGCTGGATGAAAAGAATAAAAATAAAATCACAATTATTAAGTATATTAAAAATTATGTAACTTCAATTAAATTGTAGGAA